>NC_040011.1:9392971-9405366 GCF_000972845.2 Larimichthys crocea | reverse complement strand
TAATAACCGCTCAATCACATAAGAGAACCCATACAACAATGAGAGAAACGACAACCAAGGAGACCAGGAGAAGCCCAAGCAGAAGAGGAAGGAGAGGTGGTAGGGAAGGAAAAGGAGACGGAAGGTTATAAGTAGAGACTGTAGAGGTAAGAGTGAAAGTCTAAGTAGTGAAGGAAGACACCATGCCGAGCTCAACCCTGGAGGTGCGATTGCATCGTGAACCAGTTTGTTAGATCTAAACCTTTCGTGCACTTCACAGTTTAATGCCATTCAAACCAGTGTGGACGGTGTGGTGGTGTGTGGGTTGTGTGGGGGTGTGTGTTGTGTTGGTGTGTGTGTGTTCATTGTTACCCACGCCTCCCCTCCCTCTCTCCTCCTCCGGTCCTTCTCCGTCCTGCTCGCATCCTTCAGTCGAACCATCCAACCGTTAAAGAGCCAGGAAGACCGCAGGGCAGGAACTTGTGATTGTGTGTAACATACGAACCGCAACTGCGCTGGTTTTCTCTCACCAACACCCACCACGACACACACACACGACCACCCACACACACACACACACACGACACACGGAATGTTTTGTTTTAAACACGTGTTGATTTTTCAGAGATTGTATTGAATTCTCTGAACATAAACCTCAATAAAAGCTATTGAAACCATGGACTAGGCTGAAAACTAAATCAATCAAACACGACGATGATCAGTCATCAATATGTCTCTCAGCTGATACATCGAACATATCAATATTCAATTATTCAAATCATCACAGTCGTGCCGCTGTTTTGTGTTTGACACTGTATGTTGTAGTAGGTCTGCATGTACAATTTATTTAACTTTAGGTTACTCAGGGGTTCACATCGAACACAACAAATTTAAAAAAACATGTCTAATTTTTGTCAAGCCGGAGCGCAATCATCATGTTTAAACTAATATTATTATTTATAAGTATATTTATTATAGTTTCTGAACTATATTTTAATGAAGTATATTATATTTTGGTCTGAAACACGTACTTTAGGTACTAGGGGGGGGCGACACAATGTATATATTCCCTCCAGTGGAATTTAAAATGACTTGTTCAGAGAGTTTCAGTTGATTAAACATTGCATGTGATGTTATTATTTGAATATTTTCTGTAAACGAGGAGGTGGGGCGGGGGGGGGAGAAAGCCGGGGGGAGTTCTGGGAGGGGGGGCGAGGGGGGGGGGGGGGATCTTTAAAGTTTGCACTGATGATAGCTGATTTATTACTTTTTAACTGTTTTAATCTCCACTCTGACTTAGACGGAGCTGGAGTTAATAGGGGGGGGGTACGACACATACAACACGTCCATGTGCTGCATAATTAAGGCGCCAGCAGCACAGGCGCAGCACACACACGACACACAAACACACACACACTACACATCAACAATAAGCCGTAAACCAACCGATGCCTACCCAACGGGGGGGAACGGGGACCCAGGCAGGAACGGACACAAAACCCCCCGGAGGGGGAACACCGGGGGGGAAAGTATACCCACGGGGGGCGGCCCCCACGCGCCACACACTGTCTGCGCATTGTAAATCCTCACGTGTATGTTCACGGGTCGTTAAGGCCTGCGACAGGATCTCAGGGTTGAGGATGACGCGAGCACATCTCTTGGTGTTCGGGGTTGTCCGGGAGGCTTACCGGGTTGCGATACAGAATGGCGCTGATGGTGAAAAAACAAAGTCGGCAGGTGAGACCAGTACTGTGGAAACACGGTCAAATAGCGCTGTGGTGATTTCAAGGGACCGAGAGTTCTGTGACTGGTGCAGGAAGCTTTATAAACAATATTAGCTGCAGGGGTCGGCTGAAGTCGGAAGATAGCAGCTTAAAAAAACCGATGGGCTGTGGGACTGGATATCTGCGAGGGGGCTTTAAGGGTAAACCAGTTGTATAGTTGCTTTGTGTGATAACTAAGTCCGTGTTAAAACAGGTGTTAAGAAAGCGGGAAGGGGATGAAACCATTGGTGTTAGCCTGAGTACTTGGGGGTAGCTAGAGTGCAAAGCTTCATACAGTTTTAAGACCAGGTGTACTTAGAAACTAGCAGCTTTTATAAACAGGTTTGGTGGGGGGAGGGGAGAGGAAGTGGGTAGAGGGAGGGGGAAGGTGAGAAGGAGGAGTCTGAAGGGGGAAGACAAAACCAGTTTAGCTAGTAACGCAGCTTCAAAAGCAGCGGTAAATTAAGAAAAAAAAAACCAGTTGTGCACAACTTACTACCTTCAGCTTAGAACGGACTTTTTACACTATCTTCTGACTGCAAAGCTTCAAAATCTGCAGTGGTACAGGATATGGGGCACAGAAAGTGTGTGGCAACCAGTTTACTATCGGGGATCGCTTGTCAAACAGGTTGTAAACCAGGTTTACTGGTGCACAAAGCTTCAAACTCAAACAGGTTAAGTGCCAGTTTACTGGGGGCGCTTTAATTAAACAGGTTTAAACGTTTACTACTGCAGCTTCAAACAAACAGGCTGTTAAAAGAAAAAAAAAAAACCAGTTACTTACTACTAACACAGCGGCGTTAAACCAGGTTTAAACAGTTTACTACGGCACGGCTTCAAACAATTCGCAATGGTGTGTGGGGTAGGGGGTGGGAAAACCAGTTTAAACTTTACTTACCTGACACCGGCAGCTGCAAAACAGTTTAATACAAACCAGTTACGTATTTTCTTTACGACTAGCTTACTAAGAAGATGAATACGAGTGGCGAAGCTTTTAAAAAAAAAACCATTTACTCTGGCAGCTAAACAGTTTAAAAACCATTTACTTTTTACTGTACTTACTTACCTGGCAGCTTTAAAACAGGTTTATATCAACAACCAGTTTACTAACTGCAGCGTTAAATAAAGGTTTAAACCAGTTTACTGCAAGCTTTAATTAAACAGTTTAACCCATTTTACTCTCTTTTACTATAACTTACTGCAGCTGTCAAACAGGTTTGAACTAGTTTACTACTGCGGCTTTAAAAACAGGTTTCAAACAGTTTACGGCAGCTTGAAACAGGTTTAAAAAAGAAACCAGTTTACTGCATGTTTAAAAAACCAGTGTACTACATACATACAGTTGTCGTACACTACCAGTTACTATATATAAACAGTTAGTACAGTTACTGGCACGTTCACCTTCCTCTAAAGTGGCATGGAATCTGTTAGGTTTCATTTGATTCCTTGACAGCTGACTGTGGCGGTGTTCCTTTTTATTTTGTCCACCCCGCACCTTTCACATCAAACCACACAGGAAGACAACAGGTCGCAACATGGCCGCCGAAAAGATTCCCTGGCAGACCACCTCCACCTCCTCATCCACCTCCACCTCCTCATCCACCTCCTATCCGACCTCCACCTATCCACCCCTCCTCCCTGTTCGTGGTCTCAGGCTCCTCTGGCCTTCCCAGAATTCCCTGCCAGATGGCGGGCGGCGCCCCAGGATGAAGCCCCCCTCCCTCACCCCATCTCCCCCCTCCACCTCACCCCCACCGAGCTGTCATGTCCGCGTCCGGATGACGGATGACCGCTGTGTGTGTGTGTGTGTGTGTGTGGTGGTTTTTGTAATACCCTGGTGGTTGTAAATGAACTCCAGTAAGTGTGTGTGTTACTGTGTGTGTTAGTGTATGTGTGTGTGATGACCTACCACTACCTCATCCACCTTTATAGTCAAAACAGACCTCCGCCCTGCGCACACACACACACACACACACACACACACACCCCTGGGGGACAATACTTTTAGGATAACGACCACTTCTGCATTATTGATCCAGATCCTGGCTCTGTTCCTCCGGATTAAAATGCTCCAGTTTGACCAGGAGGGATGTGGATTACATCAGGGACACACACACACACACACACACACAGAGTGTGTAGATTGGTCGATATTTATACATCATCATTCCTGATGCAAAGAGTCCCGTGAGTGTGTGATCGCACGTCCACTTTCATGCCTGTTTGTGGGTTAATGTTCACATTCTGCTGTCTTTGTGAGGACCGAGTGTGCAGACCTGCACTGTGAGGACGTCTTCACCGAGCGAGGACGTCTTCACCGAGCGAGGACGTCTTCACCGCGCGAGGACGTCTTCACCGAGCGAGGACGCTTTGAAAAGTCCTGATGAGGAACATTATGGACTTTTGTTTTGGAAAATTTGGGGGAAAAGTGGAAGTTTGAGGACATTTTAGAAAGAGAGGACGAGAAAACTATTTAAGAACTGGACGTTCTTTGGACGACTTGTAAAAGTTAAGATGAGGAAACATTTTGTTCAGTGAAGAGAGTTTCAGAAACTGTACTTGTGGATTTTTTTTCTGTTTTAAATTTAAATAGTTTTTGGACATTTTTAGAAATTCATTTATTTAAAATGTGAATATGCTTCAGAAAGTTTTGACAATTTATCAAAGTAAATATAAATGATATTATTGGAAATGACGTTTGTCTTCACGTCCTTTCCTGTCCCACCTTTCTGTCCTCGTTCGTTGTCTCAACATGTTTTACTGCTGTAATACACAGAAAACACGCTTCACATTTTAACCTGCTTGTTAACTCATGTTTCCAGCTTTAGTTGATTATAATGGAACAAATATGTAAAAAAAAAAAAAAAATCAGATCTTTGAAAAATTAAAGTGACACGACATAAAAATTCATTTTTCAAAATGTTCTTCTGTTTATCTGACCTTTGCTCTATCAGCTTTATTCTGTCACGTCCTCATTCTGATTCTGATTTATGCTGTTTATTCATTTTACAGTTGCTTTATTCCTTCACAGATCCAACAGGTCAAATTCATTTAAATGAAAATATAATAAATCATCATGAACTGCAGGACAACACAGAATAATTACCAGTCTTACATTATTTAATTATTGCAGAAGAACGTTGATTAAAAGTTAAATCATTTTGGACAAATATTTTCAAATCCCTCTCTCAGATGAACTCGATGCTTCATAAACTCATTCAGGAAAGTCTGAATGCAGTTTTAGTTTTAGTCTCAGTCTCCGTCTGCAGGTTCGTCGCTCTCAGATTTTACTTTGTTTCAAACGTCCCGCAGAGTTCTGCCGCTCGGCCTCTGTGTGTGTGACGGCGCTCCGCGGTCCAATCTGCATTAATTCAGCTGCTCTTCGCTCTGACAATCGCACGGACGCGGGGCCCCTAACGGGCCCTCGACGGGGATTTATCGATCCGCGGGGACTCCAGCCGACCCGTCTGTCAGGTCTGACTGTCGACCAATGGGGTGTCATGTAGTGGGAGGTGAAGGTGTAGACGTGTGTGTTGGAGGTGGGGGTGTCATGGAGGAGGTGTCAGGATTATTGTCTCCAGTGTGCCGTCGCTGCGCCACATTAGGGCCTATCGATCCGTCTCCGCGGCTGACGCTTTGTCGAGGAGCCGCTTGGTACATCGATCGGTGACATGCCGACAGGGCCGACAGCGGGGAGGGGTGATATGACTGGAGGGGATACATAAGTAGGAGGGCGGGTGGAGACAGAGGAGGACGGGTGGAGACAGAAACAGGTGTTTGGAAATGATTTATATTTAGGAGTTTATTTCATGTCACTGAATTTGTTCACGTCAGCGAGATGATTCATAACGAGGACAGATCCACATTTCAGATTCTTCCACAGCAACGACCATTAACTACAAAACCCAGACACCAGGGCCTGGAGACCTGGAGCCCTCAGGACCTGGAGCCCTCAAGACCTGGAGCCCTCAAGACCTGGAGCCCTCAAGACATGGAGACCTCAAGACATGGAGACCTCAAGACATGGAGACCTCAAGACCTAGAGACCTGGAGACCTCAACCTAGAGACCTCAAGACCTGCAGACCTGGAGACCTGCAGACCTGGAGACCTCAAGACCTGCAGACCTGGAGACCTCAAGACCTGCAGACCTGGAGCCCTCAAGACCTGCAGATCTGCAGACCTGAAGGACATTAACTAAGACCGTGCTTCTGTGGTACCAGTCCCACTGTGAAATATCATTTTGAAATTAAAGGTCCAGGTATTTTAGATTTTGTGGCGTTTGAACTTGCAGATTGCAACCAACTGAAGACCCCTCACGTCACACCCGACCACATCCAAGCCAAGTGTGTATGACACTCGTGAAAATCATTAAAGTCGTCTGGAGCTCGAGTTCACGTTCACTCTGATTATTTTAGTCTTAGTTTGTTTTTAAGTCGTTATGAAGCAAACAAACACTAACGAGCACGAACACTGACTGACCTCTACATGAACAAAGTTTGATATTATTGGAGATTAAAGTGTGTGTGTGTGTGTGTGTGTGTGTTTGTGTACACGTGTGCGTGTGCTCAGGTGTGTGTGTTCAGGTGTGTGTGTGTGTGTGCTCTCACCTGTTTGGTCATGGAGTCTATGAGTCGGACGTACAGGTCCTGTTCTGTCCTGATGCCTGAAAACAAACAAACAAACAAACAGTCACATGATCAGAATCCTGACGCCACGTGTGGAAACACACACACACACACACACACACACGTTTGCGTGTGTGTGTGTGTGTGTGTGTGTGTGTGTGTGTGTGTGTGTGTGTGTGTGTGTGTGTGTGTGTGTGTTCATGTTTCTGTAGCTCGTGTCGTCTCATCGTGGCTACGCTAACCCCCTCAGCAAAGACAAACATTAGCCTCTCAGTGGCGTTTCATTATTTATACCCTGCCTCTCACTGCCCCCCACCCCAAAACTTGCCCCCCACCCCGCCTTCTCACTGTCCCCCCCGCCTCTCACTGCCCCCCACCCCGCCTCTTTCCTGCAGGATAACAAGCGGCGCTCGTTCTCCAAATTAAATATCAATCAGGCTGCTCGTCTTTTATTAGCCATGCATCCAGCGTGGATGTGACACGCTCGGCGTGGGGTGGAGGAAGTGGATTGCAGGAACACCTGTTAGCGGCGGACTGGCTCTAATTGTCTCGGATGTGTGTCCTTGTTTTTGGGCTTCCTCCGCCTTCTAATTGACATGATTCACTCCTCGCTCTGAATGGCGGCTATCCGTCCCGGCTGCAGATGAGGTCAGTTACCTCGGTGCGATGCTAATCCGCCGATGCCGCCTCATATTAGACAGATTTATGCCCCTCTGGAAGAAAATGTGCCACTTTATCTGCTGCTCCTGCAGGAGGCGCAGAGCATCACGCCTCCGTCCTCCTGCAGCGCTGGACTGCAGCCAGAGCCCAGCTCAAGATCCCTCCACCCTCCAAACACCACCCGATGGACAAAACAGAGTTCAGGCTCGCTCAGATATTCCAGATGTCTGTAAAGCTGTGTGTGTGTGTGTGTGTGTGTGTGTGTGTGTGTGTGTGTCAGCTCAGGTGACCTTTAATAGAAATTCCTTCTCGACAGATTCGGACAAAGTTCAACAAAGCGATGCCGACACTTCACCTGTGGGAGCCAGCGCTCATTAAGCTCGTTAAGCTCGTTAGCTCGTCATTTAGAGCCATCAGTCATTCCTGTTTCTAATCCAGGAAGTGACATCATCACGCCAAAACAGGCGTCTTTCAGCGTTTTACACAGAAACCCGTCTTCACCTGGAGGTCACCTCTGTGCAGATCCAGGTTCTGGTTTTATGAAACAAACTTGATGACCCATCGTTAAATTACAGATTAATGAACGACTGATTTCACATCGTGCCACTGGTCCGCTCAGGAAGACTCGCTGTGTTTCAAACTGTTGGACATTTTCCAGGACATTCCTGGAAACCTGATGTCCTGGTCTGGTCTGTTCTGAGGGATGTTCTGGAGGTCCACGCTCTCCGAGCAGCTTGTTCTGCTCCAGAACGCCTCACTCTGTTTTCACATCCAGCTGCTCTGATTGGACGACAGAGACGACCACAGCCTGGTGTCTTAACTCGTTAAGCTTCATCAGGACCTCGTTAACGAGCTGTACCCGAGTCAAAGTTTGTGTCTCAGTTCTCACAATCGCAGCACTAAGCGTGAAAGCTGAAGCTCTGGTTCTGGTTCTGATCAGGATTCATCATGATGGACTCACCGTTGCTGTAGAGGAGCTGTAGTCTGTAATGAATCCCGTTATTGGTCTTCTCTCCGTTATACTCCTGTCACACACACACACACACACACACACACACACACACACACACAGTTAGTCCTGTGATACATATATAACATAACAGACATATATAACAGACATATCAGGGGTGTAACAGTATTTGTATTTGTTGCAAAGCGTCACGGTTCGGTGCACGCGGTCATACGACGAACACGTCTGAGCACTGTGGCGACTGTTGGACCGGACAAAGACTTTGTGCCGCGATGGTTCACGGAGGTCGAACATGCTAACCCACAGACGGCATCACACCGACACGTCTGTCCCCGCTGCTCTTCAGCCTAACATGTATGCGCCATGTGCCGCAGCAAGGAGCCGGCTTCAGGATTTATTAAAGGTCTGTGGTGGAGCACGAGCTCTGATTTGATTTAAGTTTTACTTTTCTAACAGGAGGTGGTTTTTGATTTTGCAGTCAACTGGTGTCTGTTCCAAAGAAATGAAAAAAGCTTAAAAGTCTTTATATGTGATTTTAAAAAGCCCTAATACATGTACACACAGACATGTACACACAGACATGTACAACATGTTTATATCTTTAATATTTTTGTTCTTCATATTTTTAAGTTTGTCGTCCTTTTTCCTTCATCCTCACTAATAATTATTAAAATGAGCTGCAACATTTAAATTTAGAGATTAAAAATCAGATTAATGAGGAACTAAAACAAACTTTATCTCCTCTAAACATTTGAAATCATTTTCATGTTCTAACTCAACATAATAATTATTTATCATCATTATACTTTAAATCTTTAATAAATTTTGTTTTATGTCATTTTTATTTCAAACTAAAGAAAACAATCTGCTGCGTGACCTTTGACCCCACAGTCAGCTGATTAATCATGTGACTCTCATGTTTAATGAGATGAAGATCATCATCATCATCATCATCATCATCATCATCATCATCATCATGTTTTTATTTCATCTCTTTTCTCTTTCCGTCTCCGTCAGTCGGCCGCTCGCTGCCAAACTGTGCCGGGAGTGTTGGCTCAGTCCCAGTGTGTGTGTGTGTGTGTGTGTGTGTGTGTGTGTGTGTATATGTATGTATGTGTGTGTGTGTGTGTGTGTGTGTGTGTGTGTGTGTGTGTGTGTGTGTGTCGGGGTGAGAAGGTCAAAGCTGAGGTGAGCGAGTGAGTGGGAGGAGGATGAGAGCCAGCTGGCATCCGATCAAACCACAACAAACAAACACGACCTGTCTGGATTTTATTAGTATTATATTACTATCATTAGTAGTAGCAGTAGTACGTAGTCGGTGTAGATCAAGTAGTAAGTATTGGTAATTAGTATAGATAGTAGTATAGTAGTAGTCGTGGTTGTATATTGTACTTGTCCATTCACAGTCTGCTGTTCTTCCTCATTTGTCTTAAACTTCATCTTCAGTCTAACATCAGCAGCTCTGTGACGTCGCCGTCTCAGAGTTGTTTTGGTCCGTCCTTCACGTGACTTCAAACCCATCAGGAACGTTTCAGGAATGTTTCAGGAACGTTTCAGGAATGTTTCAGGAACGAGTTCCTCTCGAGTTAAACTGTTTTGTCTGCACAGGGTGTTTTATTTTGTAGTTTCTGATCTATCACATAAAGAGAAATGACATCTGTGAGGACGGACTGCGATCAGCTGATTCAGACACGAGCTCGTCACGAGAACTTAAAACTAAATAATCTATAATTAATTATTTATGATGTCACAGCCTGGACACAGGAACTGTTTTCACCTGTTAGCCCCTCCTCTTCCTGTCATCATCAAACAGGTGTGACACTTTACCTGCTCGTAAAATAAACAGCGTGTTGTGTGTTCGAGTTAATCGATCAGAGACGACGTCGTTCTGATTTTATTGAATGTTTAATTAAATGCATAAAGTCCATATTTGGACTTAACCCACTTCCTGTCTCGTTGGTTCTGACTGATGATGAAATCGGCGTATTTCAGCGTGTCTGTAACTGATCGCTGTTACGTGAACGCAGCCGCAGTCTGACGTCATTCAGTGCACGGCATTTGTTGGGGACTACTTTCAGCGGTGGATGAATCCACGTTTGGTGTTCTCGTGTTCGTGGCAGCTCACTGATGTGATTTATGCATGTATAATCATTTTTGTATATATGACAAATGTGAAATAAAACGAAGCGTCACCTTGTCTTTCTCCACAAAGTCTACGTAGGAAGTCCTCTCGATCTCGACCGGCTGACCCTGCCGGTCGTACAGCGCCAGCACGAAGTGGAAGAAGTTGGACTTCCTCAGGTTGGACGGCGGCTGCTTCTCGAAGTGAGCTCGGGCTAAACCCACGCCGCTGAAACAGACACAACAAACAACGTTTCATTATTTGTTTCATTAGCACAAAATAAACCAGTTATCCTGTTTATTACACAGTACTATAAAAGAACCCGATCGTCTGACACCAAAGATGGATTTGAAAATGATTTTATTTGTCTAAAATTGATTTTCTTGGTTTATCCTCAGAACTTCGTCCATTATTCAGAAATAACCGAACGCAGTTCAACAAATTTGTGATAAATAATAAAGCAGCTCAATCTGTAACTAAATAAGTAAACGTGCTCGGGTACTTTCAGGATTTTATTGAAACTGTGAAAATTATTAAAATATTTAAATTATTTAAGTTGTTTCTGTGTGAAAGTGAAATAAATCAGGAAGGATGGAGGACGGTGACGACGAAGAGCAGCGAGTGGAGAACTCCTCAGGTGATAACAGGAAGGACTGAACTGATTTATAGTGTGTGTGTGTGTGTGTGTGTGTGTGTGTGTGTGTGTGTGTGTGTGTGTGTGTGAGCGCGACCTTTTACATTAAAGTTCGAAAAACTGAAGAGACGGAGGCCAAAACCCAGGAGAGACTCCACCTGCAGTCCGAGAGGACGACTGACTCGCACATATAAATATATAAATATATTGAAACCTTAACACAGCGTGAAGTCATCGACAGTTTATGATCGCTAAATATTAAAATGTCTGAATTATTCCGGACCCGTCTGAGCAGCTGATCGTGGACCTGAACTATCCGAGTCTTTATTCTGACACTGAAACATGTTAGCAGCAACAACAATCACCTGAAACATGACGACGAGTTAAAACGTGACCGAACGAATCAAAAACAAAAACATGAAACGTTCCTCAGGGTTCTGTGTTAGGCCCGGCATTAAAAAATATGCTGTATGCAGTACAATTAAATTCTGTTGTGGGAACTTTGGATGAAGTGGAAACTTAAAAAGCTTTTGAAGACTAATAATAAATGATGCTGAAACTAAACGAGGGTCGTGAGAAAAGATCATTTATGTTGGAAACTATATCTAAATTAAACCAAAGAAAAATAATATAAAGTTCAATATTTCCTTGATTCAATCAGGCATTTTAAACACAGCGTTACACACGTGTGTGTGTGGATGACCGATCGTCAGACGAAACTTTACAAACCATAAAACTGGGACAGAGTCTGACGTCGTGCATTTGTCAGGGACTATTTTCAGCGGTGGATGAATCCACAGCAGCTAATTTATCAACAAAGCAGAAATAAATGAAACAAACTCACATTTTATAATAAATTAAAACAACTTTGTGTCACGAGAAATTATTTAATTTGTAAATTACATTTAAATTAAAGCTAAAGTTTAATATTTCATTAAATGAATTATATATCTTAATCGTACTGTGTGTAGGCAGGAATAAATAAAAACAAACATTAAATCATGATGCATAAAGAATCAAATGATTTATCCTGATGTTTGTTTATTCACTGGATTATTTTCAGCTTCACATGTGCGGAATATAAAAAGTCTTTTTCGAGTTTGGAAACAGAAAAGCTTCTCTGCGTCCGTGTCGGCAGCTGATTTCAGGAGGAGTGGATAAAAATCCTGGTTGATCCTGAAATAAAATCGATGCTCCTGCAGGAAGCGACCTCTGCTCTCAGCCCGGAGAAGCTCAAAGTGTCCGAGGGGGAAACGCTCAAAGCAACAGCTGAATATTTTTACATCAATCTCATTTTCCTGCTCATTTTGTTTCCTAAAACACTTTATGATCAATATGATCGCCCGGGCATAGATAAATATTTATTCATGCTCAGGGTTTGTTTTTGGAGACTCGCCTGCTCGCTCTCGGTCTCAGCGTTTCCCGGCTCAGGGGTGTATTCCCCAGACGGCAGATTAATACAGCCGTGACCTTTCTGCACCCCCATTACCAATGCTTAATGCCTCATTTGTAGGCCAGTTTGTTGGAAGCTAATTCTTCCGACTCGCGGCGTTTGGCCGGGCGGACGGCAGCGTGGAGTCTGCAGAGGAACTCGGAGAAGGAGGAGGTTCAGGTGTGTGTCGGTCAGGTTTTAAAAGAAGC
>NC_040011.1:9372971-9387971 GCF_000972845.2 Larimichthys crocea | reverse complement strand
GCAAATGCTGCAGCAGGAAGTGCTTTTTCTCACCCGGGTGGAGAAACAAGGCGTCTGGAAGAAGAAGAAGAAGAAGAAGAAGAAGAAGAAGAAGAAGAAGTCGTCAGCGAGCGGCGTGGAGGCCTCGGCTGACCTCCTCCATCACACAGTTACGACTCGGATAAAAAGTCTCTGGGCGCTCACATCCATCACTGCCAGACTCTGCAGATCCCTGACCTCCACCCTCCTCCCTCACACCTACACACCCGCCCGCCCCCGGGGACGCCGAGTGGAACGCCAAACGCCCGATGATTGAGCCAATGACGAATGAAGAGGGGAATCCCCCCGTCGGCCATTATTCACCTCATCCAAAGCGTACCTGGACTCCCCCGCCTCCGCCCCCCCGAGCCTGGGAACCTGTAGTTTATAACCCACCTCCACCTCCTCCAACCCCACCGGACGGAGGCAGGATGGATCGGCTCACTCTCTTTTCTTTTCTACAGCGGAGGTGTCAGGGCGGGTCGAGGGAAATCTGTTCACCTGAAGCTTCAACACACACACACACATACACACACACACACACACACACACACACACACACACTCTTTGATTCATCGTCTCATGAAATCTTTGTTTCATTTTAAACTTTAATAAACGACGCTGAACATCGCGGACACGCGTTTAACGTCTGAGGATCTGAGTGCTGAGAACAAATTCAGAGTCCGAGAGTTTCCAGTTTCTAGACTCGACGTGTTGAACACGTTTGTTAAACGTTTGTTAAACGTTTGTTTAACATTGGTTTAACGTTTCCTTTGATGTTCAGACGTTTCGTGGCGGCCGGACGAGGACGTGAAACATGTTTCCTCCTCAGGTCAGTTTCAGACGTCATGTGATGAAGACGAAGACGGCGAGCAGACACACACACACACACACACACACACACAGTGACTGCGTGACCTTTGACCTCCAGAACACAAACAGCTGATTTTTGTTGTGACTGAAACGTGTTTCACAGTCAGCTGATCGTGTCTCTGCGACATCGTTCACGTCGACACTTTGATCAAACCATATTTCAGTTTACTCCGACAGTTACATTACAGTTACATTACTTTAGTTACTTTTAAAAATAAAAATCTTCACATGGTTTCAGACCCAACACGTCTGACACGAGCTGCAGCTGAAGCTGAAGCTCCATCAGAGCCTCCATCAGAACCTCCATCAGAGCCTCCAGCTGTGCAGAGGTGTGTGTGTGTGTCAAATATTTGATATTTTAGCTGAATAACTTCCTGATGGACGTCTGCAGGGACTCACAACTATTTGGATTCAACAGATACGTCGAACGTGAGAGCGGGAAGTGTGTGAGTGTGTGTGTGTGTGTGAGTGTGTGTGAGTGTGTGTGTAACAGAAAGCAGCTGCATGGACTCAACGTGAACAGATTAATAATCCAAAGAAAACAAGACGTGAAGCCGACAAACATCCTGAAATCATTAAATCAGGATCCGCCTGACGAGCTTCGTCTTCATCAGCTGATTCATGACGAACAAACACGTGAAACATTTGGTTTGTTTTGTCACATTTATGATTCAAATGTTTCTGAAACTCAATCAGAACCGACCGCTGGGTTCTGGCTCCGGTTCTGGTTCTGGTTTGGAG
Source organism: Larimichthys crocea (assembly GCF_000972845.2). Classification (NCBI taxonomy): domain Eukaryota; kingdom Metazoa; phylum Chordata; class Actinopteri; family Sciaenidae; genus Larimichthys; species Larimichthys crocea. The sequence continues at coordinate 9,386,339 of NC_040011.1, read as the reverse complement.
TCTGAGACTCTGCAGGTCCAGATGAAGATTACCAGCTGATTAAAGCCTCGTTAATTCATCTCAAACATCTTCAGGTGTGAAACATTAACGCAGATCTACAGTCGCCGTGTGACCTGATCAGGAAACAATCGATGATCGATAATCGAGCAGCTGCAGATTTAAAGATTTTCAGAATAAAAGAAATAAAATGTGTCATGTGACGTGTTCAGTGTTTTAAATCTGACACGTCTGAGCTGCTTCAAACTGTTTCATGTTTTAATCCGACTTCATCCGTGTTTCAGATTTAAGATGTGAAATAAACTTTATTATTATTATGTCTTATTAAAATGTGACAGACTGAACATATGATTGATAATCCATCTGACATTTAACCAGTTTACAGATTATTGATCAGATGATTAACAGAAAATGAACTCGTTTGTCTGATTTGTTCTTTTTGATTTAAATTTGCAGCTTTTGTTTTTAGGAAATATTCAGAAATATCTAAAATATTAGAAAGCAGCTGTTTGTTTGTTTGTTTGTTTGTTTGTTTGTTTGTTTGTTTGAAACATGAATCTGATTTTTCTCTTTGATCTGATTTCATGTTTTTATATTTGAGGTCTGTTTTGTTTTTTTAATTGAAGCTTCCTGTTGAAATGTTTTTTTGCAGTTTTAGTTTCAAATTAAAACTAAATTCTAAAATAATAAAAAGTCTTTGAATCTTTTTTATTCGGATGAATTGATTTGTTTTAATTTCTGAGCTCATGAATGTTTCTTTAAATGTTTGGAAACTTTCTTCTTGATTTGATTTAAACGTGGAGCTGCGCCGCACGCGCCGCACGCCCCGCACGCCCCGCACATCCCGCATCGATTTCAGCTTCAGTAACAAACAGGACAGGAAGTCAGATTTCACTAAAAAACAGCGAAGAAGAAGAAAAATAATGAAGAGCTGATTTATTTTAGATTTTAATATTTTGATGTTTAAATCTCAGATTTCATTTTTTATGAATCTTTAAATTAAAATCTGTTGCGTGTTTAAATCACGCAGCATTATTTGACCCTGTCACGCGCAGAAATGTGGCTTTATTTCCTGTTTGCTTCAGAAATTTAATTAAATTCAGTTTTGTTTATTCAGTTTTATTTGGCGCCTTATTTTTGTGTAAAAGCTGAATTATCTCTGTGTGATTTCATTAAATTATCACTTTATTAATTGTCATCATTTCCTCCTAGATGAGCCTGAATATTCGCGCAGGGTCCCGGTGAAGAGCCCCGTGAAGCGGCGGCAGCTCCACGCGGCTCCGGCCGCGTCCCGCGCTCTTTACGCGCGGCTCCAAAACACGCACGCTGCATTTGTTTGAATAAAGGAGTCAGAGTTGCGGTGCAGGTCACGCAAACATTATTTCAAGTCGAGCTTTGGTTTGTAAAGACACGCGGGGAGCGCGCGGGAGGGATGCGGCGCGTGTCGGCTCGCAGCGGGCTGCTGCTCGACCCGAAGCCGGCGGAGAGGTGCAGGCGGGCGGCGTGAAGGAGAACGGCTCCCCGCTGGAAGACTGGAGCAAAAATCAGCTGATTGATTTTAAACGGAATAAATTTCAAACAGAATCAGATGATTTTATTTCTGAGTGTTCAGATTAAAACAGACAAACCAGCTGATGTCTGTCTGAACTTTTTTAATTTCATTTAATCCGGATTAAACGGCTTCACTCCGGTTCACATGTCAGCTTCTCATGTCGCTCTAACTTTGGGGATCGTGTCACTTCTCGCGCGGACCTGACTCTCACCTTCACGCACTCACTTTGTCTAACTGCGGCCCCGCAGAGCACGCACACAAAAAGTTGCTTTTCGGGCATGTTGTTACCTCTGGGCCGCTGTGTTGGCGTCCAAAATCCCCGCGCCCTGCATCCAGGAGCGGACCGGGGTCATGCCGGTGGGGAGCGGCTCCTCCTTCATGGTCAGGGCCCCCCGGGGGAGGCTGTCCTGGATGGAGAACATCAAAGTGTCCTTCTGGGAGCTTGGTCTTCACCAGAAACAAGAAAGAAAGAAGAATAATCCTCCCTGTACCAGCCACTCAAAGAAGCCAAAGGACCACCTGGATTAAGGTGGAGAGAAGAGGAGCGATGAGGAGGAGGAAGGAGGGGAGGAGGGAGGACACGAGCGAGAGAGCGAGCGAGCTTCCCCCAAAAGTACCGGGTCCTGATCCAGAGAAGAGCCCCGGATCCCTCTGGGTTTCTCCGGGCTTGTTTTAGATCCCAGCACCCGGCTCAGCAGCTGCAGCTGCCCGGGCTGTGTGAAGTTAAAAGAGGGCGGAGAGAGGCGCGCAGAGCGGGGAGAGCATCTCAGAGGAGCCGGGAGAACACGGAGCACAATCAGCCGGGATCCGGAGAGCCTGACGCCGGGAGGACGGAGCGCGGAGAGCCGGGGATCAGAGGGAGGCGAGCCGCCGCGGAGTGTGGAGAAATGAAAAGTGGGATAAAAAAACACGCCAGCGCTTCAAAAAGGAGTAAAATGAAATGATTAGCAAACAAGAGGGAGGGCCGGGCCGAGGAAGGCTGCTGCTCCCGGGGGAGCAGGGGGATTGGGCAGCGAGAAATCTCATCCCCCTCCCTCCCCGGCTCTTTATGGCTCCTCTGTCCCGGTGGAGAGCTCCTTCTCCCGGGGTCCGGGGCTCTGGAGCTCCCGGGGGACCGGCGTGGAGCAAGAGGGGGGCGGAGACAGCACCAAATAAGGGCAGCTCATTTGAATATTGGGCGCACCTCTGGCGTGTGATTGGCCCAAACGGCCTCGTTGCGTCATTGTTTTTCAAAACGTATGCCAAATAAGGGTTTCCGCGTGTTCGGGCCGCGCGTGCACTGTAAAAAATGACGTTTAAAAGTTAAAACACGTCATGACCCCCGCAGCACGTGACGACACAACCACGCATCAGACCCTGTCTGAGTTTGTTTGACAGGCAGCGTCCGGTCCCGTCAGACCGGACCGGGTCGGTACCGCGCGGCTGAGATCCGCCTCGCGCGCACTGCTTCACATTTTTGGGGATTAACTGGTTTCACGTGCGATAATCTCCTCTGTCATCGCGCGTGCAGCTTGACTGACGCGGGAGGCGCGTGAAGTTGGCACCAATTTACGCACGGACATATGGCGCGCGCTCTCTCTCTCACACACACACACACACACACACACACACGTTTTTTATTTCAATCTTTAATTTTATTAATAATCAGATTTTTCGTTTTTTCCGTCTCCAGTTTATTTGATTTATTTATTTATTTTTGTTTCTTCTCGTGGCGGGAAAAGAATTCCTCTAATTAAGCAAAAAAAAAAAAAAAAAAAAAAACTCAGCAGGCTGATTAAATATTTATCCTCCTTTAGAGCCGCTCGCTCCTCCAGGGAATCCTGGAAACGTCTGGAAAATATTTCAGTGTGAAGAGAAGTCAGAGAGAACACGGTGAACTGTCTGTGATGATTCTGAATATTAACGTGAGTTTATAGTTTTTATAATTATGTTAATGAACTCAAATTAATTTAATTTGTTTCTAATAAATTAAAACAAAAATATTTATTAAGAATATTCAAAATATTTTCAACGAATATCGTTTCATCCTGAAATCTATTCAAGGAATCCTGGAACTCACTGCAGTAATATCAGATGAAGATAAGCGTCCACGGCAGCCTTGAATCTCCCCTGGATCCCCTTGAACACCTTGAGAATTACCCCCAAACCCCCTTAAAAACACCTGGAACTGTCCCAAGTATTCCTGGAATGCTGGGCCCCCCTTATGATCACCCTTGAAATCTCTTAAGATCTCCAGGAGCTTCATTAAATCCCCTGGAATCCACTAAAGAACAGCGCTTCAGGAGACTCAGGCTTGCCTGAATATGAGCAGAACCTTCCTTAGATAACCTGGAACCTGTACCAAACATCCCTAGAACCCCCTGGAAATTCTTTAAGGACTCCAGGACCTTCTTTTAGAACCCCTCAGAGAGGTCCTTGAACCTGCTCTGGAATCCTTGACACCTTGTCTGGATCCCTTAAAAAGGAAACCTTAAATAGAGGGCCTTGAATCTGTTCCAGGGCCTGATGAAACCCAGGAACCTGGACCAGAACCTCCTTCAGAACAGTTACCCCCTCTGGGAGGATTCCCTGGTACTCCTTGAATATTATCAGAACCTCCCTGGAACACACAGAATATTTCTGAACCTGTAAAATGGAACTGTTTCAAGGATTCCAGGAACCCCATCGCACACCCTTGAACCATCTTCAAACGGTCCTGGAACCCTCTCCCAGTTTAAGAACCGGTGCCGGGCCGGTCATTGCAGAACCAAACAAACAAAAATTCCTTGAATCTGTGTCAGAACCTGAATGTTCAGGAACTGACTTCAGAGCCACCGGATCAGAACCAGGCTGAGGTTCTTCTTCAGACTCACCTGTTTGTTCTGCTCTGACTGTATTCAGCAGAACCTGTGGAGCGGGCACAGATGGTTCTGTGTTCTGTGTCCTGATTGGACGACACTGCAGAATTCAGTCTGCAGGCGCACAGCACCACACAGTGGACCAGACCTGGTACTGCAGCCCAGAGACGGTTCTGGGTTCAGGCTCATATATATATGAAAAAAATTCAAACGGTCCAGTTCTGGTTCTGGTTCTGGTGTGTTTGATGAATTTAATTTGAAGGTTTTGTCTCATTTTATTTGTATAAAAACTAAAAAGTCAAATATCAAATAAACCGATTCATTTAATTTAATTAAAAGGAAGAACTGATGATACTGAGTACACTGAGTACTACAGAGTACTACAGAGTACTACAGATACACACAGAGTACTACAGAGTACTACAGATACACACAGAGTACTACAGAGTACTACAGATACACACCGTGTACTACAGAGTACTACAGATACACACTGAGTACTACAGATACACACAGAGTACTACAGAGTACTACAGATAGACACCGTGTTGAAGCCATAACGCTGATCTGTGTTTTACTTATATAATATTCATGTGAGTAACATAATCCTTTATGATTATGATGATGATGCAATGATGATGTCAGAGGGTGTGACTCTATCTGTAGATGTCACCTGAGCACAGGTAGGGGGCGTGTTCTGAGAGTCTGAGCGGGTTTTTCTGTTTAATACGAGTTTGATTCATGTTGCCGTTACTCAATGAAAGGAACGTTGATTTACTGACCGCTCCTACACACCGAGTACTACAGAGTACTACAGATACACACCGAGTACTACAGATACACACTGAGTACTACAGAGGACTACAGATACACACTGAGTACTACAGATACACACTGAGTACTACAGAGTACTACAGATAGACAGAGTACTACAGATAGACAGAGTACTACATAGACACAGAGCACTACAGAGTACTACAGATACACACTGAGTACGACAGAGTACTACAGAGTACTACAGATACACACTGAGTACTACAGATACACACAGAGTACAACAGAGTACTACAGAGTACTGCAGATACATACTGAGTACTACAGATACACAGAGTACAACAGAGTACTACAGATACACACTGAGTACTACAAAGTACTACATAGTACTACAGATACACACTGAGTACTACAGAGTACTACAGATAGACACTGAGTACTACAGAGTACTACAGATAGACACTGAGTACTACAGAGTACTACAGATAGACACTGAGTACTACAGAGTACTACAGATAGACACACACTAGTACACGAGTACTAACAAGTCTACAGAGTACATAACAGAACAACACTGAGTACTACAGATACACACAAGAGTACTACCGAGTACTACAGATACACACTGAGTACACAGCGTATTACAAAATACTACAATACACACTAAGTACACTACAGAATACTACAGATACATACGAGTACTCAAACAGATACACACAGTACAAACGAAGTACTACAGAGTACTACAGATACACACTGAGTACTACAGAATACTACAGAGTACACACTGAGTACTACAGATACACACTGAGTACTACAGATACACACTGAGTAACTACAGAGTACTACAAAGTACTACAGAGTACTACAGATACACACTGAGTACTACAGATACACACAAGAGTACTACAGAGTACTACAGATACACACTGAGTACTACAGCGTATTACAAAGTACTACAGATACACACTAAGTACTACAGAATACACAATACAATACTGAGTACTACATACACATACGACAGAGTACTAACAGCGGACGGCAGATCATACTGAGTACTACAGAATACACAGAGTACAACAGTAGTACTACAGATACACACGGATACTACAGATACACACTGAGTACTACAGAGTACTACAGATTCCTACAAGTACACGGAGTACTACAGGTACTACAGAGTACTACAAGATACTACAGAGTACTACAGAGTACTACAGATACACACGGAGTACTACAAGTACTACATAGATACACACTGATTACTACAATACACACTGAGTACTACAGAGTACTACCCGAGTACTACTACCGAGAACTACGATACACACCATACTACAGATACTACAGAACACACAGAGTACTACAGAACTACGGAGTACTACAGATACACATTACGTACTACAGAGTACTACAGATACACACTGAGTACTACAGAGTACTACAAAGTACTACAGATACACACTGAGTACTACAGATTACTACAGATACACACTAAGTACTACAGAATACTACAGAGTACACACTGAGTACTACAGAGTACTACAAAGTACTACAGATACACATTAAGTACTACAGAGTACTACAGATACACACTAGTACATACAAGAAACTACAGAGTACTACAGAATACTACAAGATCCTACAGATACACATGAGTCACAATACACAGAGTACTACAGATACTACAGATACACAGTAGTACTACAGAGTACTACAGAGTACTACAGATACACAGCTGAGTACTACAGAGTACACAGATACACAGTGAGTACTACAGATAAATACAAGAGTACTACAGATACACACCGAGTACTACAGATACACAGTGAGTACTACAGAGTACTGCAGAGTACTGATAGTACTGACCCTGTACTCGCCGTCAGAACGTTCCGTCAGTGCAGTGCAGGTGCAGAGCGCCCTCTCGTGGCACACACAGCTCATCACACTCACCTGTTCAGGTCTGCAGAAACGATCAGCTGATCAATAATTTAAAATAATCAATCAGCCACAACATCGATTATGTTAACGCGCGCACACGCTGTCAGCTGGGTTCGCACAGACATGACTCACCTGAGCAGAGTCACTGCTGCTCCGACGCTCAGGTGGAAACCCAGAGCGGAGAAAATGTCGACGTTAAATGGTGATGTTCGCGCGCTTTACTGGGTCATGTGACTATCCAATTATGTTAATGAGCATGATTGGAAACACCTGCCGGGAAAAAAAACTATTACAAAACTTTATTGAATGTTTTCGACTTCCTGTTTGACAGTAAACAAAGATTACAAACGGACTCTGATGTGTATTGTTTTGTTTACAAGATTAAAATAAAAATACATTATAAAAATACCGAGTTTTGAGAATTTCAAAAAGAAAATAAATATTTTGAGGAATACCTTTGTAAAAAAAATAAAAAAAATAAAAAAAATATCACTATTAATGTCATATTTTGTTAAAACTTAAATTTATGATAATAATGAATAAAAATTACGAAAATGTAATATAAAAATTCAGCTTTATTCGCTTTTTTAATTGTTTTTAGACAATCCAGTTAAAACAATAATCCTAATTAATATAAACATAATCAAAATAAAAAAAGAATAAAGAAGACAACCAATAGTAAGTATTAATAATAATAATATAATTAGATAACAATAATAATAATAATAAAACGATAATAAAAATAATAAAAGTATTATATAGATATAAAACAACAACAAACCAATAAGAATAAATAATAATAATAAAATAAGATAATAAATAATAATAAAAATAATAATAAGACAATAAGATATACTAAAATATAATAAGAAATACTAACTTTAAATAATATAACAACAACAATAACAAATAATCTAATACATAATAATAATATAATAACGACTAATAAAATAATAAATAATAACGACAAAATACATAATATAATAATAATTAATAATAACGATAAATAAAATAATAATAAGAAATAAGATCATAATAATAAGAACATAATAAAATAATAATAATATAATAATAATAATATAATAATAATAACGATAATAAAGAATAATAAATATAATATAAAATAACACACACTACAATAATAATTAAATAACATAATAATAATAATAATTATAATAATAATAATATAATAATAAGAACATAATAAAATAATATATAAATATAATAACAATCATAATAATAATAATAATAATAATATAATATAAATAATAATAATAATAATCATCTGGTCGTCCAGTTTGTGGCTCGCCGTGTTCGTCTCCTGATCTGGAGCGGAGTGAGCCCTCCTGCTCCCGGTGCTCTGACAGCTGCTCTCTGGGTAACGGAAGACATTTTGAGCCGCTGCAGTCCGGTCCGGTTCGTTATTGAAGTGTCCAGCCTGCAGTCCGGGCTGACGTGCTGGAGTTCGGTGTCCCGCTGAGCTGCAGTCGGTACCGAACCGTCGTTTGTAGTTCGCCCGGCGGATGGAGCACAGCTAGCTTAGCTCGCAGCCTCCGGAGCTAGCACACATAGATGCTAGTTAGTTAGCGGCAGCTAGCTGGCCTCCTCCTCCCCTCCTCTCCTCCTCCTCCTCCTCCTCCTCCACCGCCACCTCCACCCCTTCTCCTCGACAGCCGGTCCCTCCACGCAGACACAATGGCTTTAAAACGGATTTCCAAGGTAACGAGCTCCCGTTTGGTCCCGTTCGGTCCCGGTCCAGGTTTGTGCGCAGCTAGCTAAGTTCACGCTAGTGCCGTTAGCCCGCCGCAGCCGAGACACAACATAACGGTTAACGGCGGCCCGGTGTGCGGTGTCAGTCTGCGGGGTCAGTGCGGGGGGTCCGTGCGGGGCTGCAGGCGGGTGTTCTCTGGCTGTGGTCCCCGGTCCCGGTACTTTGGGACAGAAACTCGGAGGGCGGACCGGGAAACAACGGAGCTGCTGTTAGCTTAGCTTCAGTCACAGGCCTGAGACTGTCAGTGTGTTAGTGGATTATAGATTATAGATTATTAAATCTGATTATAATCGATTAGAGATTATGAGTAAATTATTATTAATCGGATAATCGGTTATATCTGATTATAATCTGAGTTATTAATATATAGATACAATCGATTATACTTAGATTATAATTGTTATTATATCTGAGTTATTCAAATAATCTATGAGTTATTAATAACTGATTATAATCTGATTATTAATAATAATCTGATTATAATCTGATTATAATAATCTGAGTTATTAATAATAAGAGCTACTTAAGTAATATTAAATCTCTTATAATCTGATTATTATTAATAATCTGATGTAATCTGAGTTATTATCATAATCATTTATAAATCTGAGTTATGAATAATGATAAATCTGAGTTTATTATTCATCTGATTATCTGAGTTATTATAATAATCTGAGTTTATTATTATATAATCTAGTTTATTATAAATCTGATTAAATCTGAGTTATTAATAATAATCGTATTATAATCTGGTTATTATTAATTATTATAATTGTATTAATAAGATCTGATTATATATCTGAGTTATTACTTATAATCTGATATAATCTGAGTATTATTAAATTCTGATTATAATCTGATTATTAATAAACTGATTATAACTGAGTTATTATAATAATATATAATCTGAGTTATGAATCTGATTTTATTAATTCATAATCTGATTATAATCTGAGTTATATATTCATAATCTGATTATAATCTGAGTATATTAATAATCTGAGTTTATAAGATCTGAGTTATTATAATAAATCTGATTATATCTGATTTATTAATAAAATCTGATTAATCTGATATTATACTTTGAGTTATTATTAATCTGATTATAATCTGAGTTATTCAATAATAATCTGAGTTATAATCTGGATGTTATTAAATAATCTGGATTAAATAATATCTGATTATAATCTGAGTTATAATAATCTAGAGTGTATGAATAATAATCTGTTAATCTGAGTTCTTAAATAAATCTGAGTATAAATCGGTTATTCTATAATCTGATTATCATCTGAGTTATTAATAATAATCTGATGATTAATCTGAGTTTATTATTAAATAATCTGATTATAATCTGAGTTATTAATAATAATCTGTCTGATAAATCCTGAGTTATTATATATCTGATTATTAATAACTGAGTTATTAATAATACTCTGAGTTATTAATAATCTGAGTTATGAATAAATAATTCATATAATCTGGAGTTTTAATATAATTGATATTAATCTTTATATTATAATCTGAAATCGAGTATAAATAAATAATCTGCAATAACGAGTATTATAATACTGAGTTATTAGTTTAATAATACCGGATTATAATCTGAGTTAATAATTCTAATTGATATTATATATTGTATGTCTATTATTAATAATCTGTTATAATCTGATATTATTACTATACTCTGACTTAATTACAATAACTGATATCTGAGTTATTTCAATAATCCGATTATAATCTGAGTTATTAATGACTGATTATTACTCTTGAGTTATTAATGTTATAATCGCTTATATATCTAGAGTTATTAATAATCCCCTTAATGATGTTATAATATAAGTGATTCATAATAATCTGGTATTTACATAATCTGAGTAATTTTAATATATTAATACAATGAGTTAATAATATCCGGCTTCTAATTGAGTTATTCCTAATAACTGGTTTTACTATTGATATTGATTTAATTATATTTGTACTATATTATCTGATTATTTTTAACTTTGCACTTACCCCTTACCTACATAAGTCTGATCCTGTTTTATTAACACTAACTGCTTAATCCTGGACTTATCATTCAGAATCTGATTTTATTATGCTTTATCAATATAACTGAGTTATAATATTCGTGCAATTTCCTTCTATAATTGTAATCATAAAATCTGAGTTTTACCTATGATTACCGATTTATTTATCCTAGATTATAATCATTGGAGTTATATTAATATTGATATAATCCAGATTCTATAAATATCTTGGATTTCAAGCTGTTATATTCATTAACTGATTATAAATCTGAGCTTATTAAAATCTGTGTCTTACATCTGATTTATTAATAATAATCTGATGTATAATCTGATTTGTTTATTAATCATAATCTGATTATAATCTTCGGATACTTAATAATAACTCCTGATTATAATTCGCTGTAGTTATGTAATAATAATCTGATTATAATCTGAGTATCCGTAGTTAATTAAATCCGATGTTTGACTTCCTTATAAAATTCGATATCTGCAGTTATTATTCATAATCTCTGATTACCTATTCATATCGCTGAGTTATTAATCACTGGATTGTTTCAATATTCAATCATCTGATTATAACTGAGTTATTATTTCATAATTGCGTAATTTTATTATTCATCTTAATTGCTGATTATTATCTAATCGTGCATTATAATCTGAGTTATTCATATTGAATATTCTGATTTAGCCATTGATGTTATTTCATTTTAAATAATCTGATGTCTGGACACAGTCTGAGAGTTAGTTCACTGTCCAGTGCTTTTATCATACTAATTCAGCAACATTTCTAAAGTTTAAGTTCCGTCCTCAAACGTGAAATTACTAAATATTGATCAGTAAAATGATCAAAATGGCAAATAATCCAGATACCGTTTCAGTCATGCAGTCAGGTGGGTACCACCCTACGAATTAATGATAAAGAAGAGTTAATCTGAGTATTATACACACTCAAATGAACACGAACAAGGGAAAAAAATATGTTATCACTTTATTTGAGTGTTTGTGTTATGTGTAGCGTTGTTGTTGTTGTTTTCCTCACGTGGTTTGTTGACTGACACGTCTGTCTTTTGTTTCCGGAATCTAAAGCTGAAACTACTACACACGGTCACCGACATGGATGTAATCGGAGCTTCGTTTGAGTAATTATCATAAAACGTTCCAGATGCGTTATCGATTGTCTGCTGTGCTGTATCGTGAATGATACATACAGAGTATCTACAGTCGAATGAACAGTGTAAGGCCCCAAATCAGAGACATACAATCATAGTTACAACTTAAATAACTATTTATACTCAACCATTTATGATTGTTGAAAAGTAATTTGTCTCTCGAATACATTTTTATTGTCTGTTGTTTTATTCCGATGGCTTGTCCATGGGAGATACAGCGGGCCTGACTATATAGTCGGGAAACATGTCACAGCAGCACACGGCGTATAAGGAACCGGTTTTACTTACTCCAGCAAGTAGGCGTTCATGAGGCTTAGTGCCAGCCAACGATGACTGTGACATCGTCATGGCCAGCAAACTGACGAATATAGCACACATGTAAACAACTAAACTGAATAAATACCACACAATGTAAACACAAACTGAATAAATATCCACACTGTAAACACGAAACTGAATAAATACCACACTATAAACACAAACTGAATAAATAGCAACACATGTAAAACACTGAAACTGAATAAATAGGCACACATGTAAACCCAACTGAATAAATACACACACTGTAAACACTAAACTGAATAAATAGCATCACATGTAAACCAACTGAATAAATAGCACACATGTAAACACTAAACTGAATAAAGACCACACATGAAACACAACTGAATGAAAATACCACCATTAAACACAAACTGAATAAATTACCACACATGTTAAAACACTAAAATGAATAAATAAATCCACACAATGTAAACCAACTGAATAAATACCACACAATATAAACACAAACTGAATAAATACCACACATGTAAACAAGAAAACTGATAAATACCACACTGAAACAAACTGAAGAAAATACCACACATGTAACAATAAACTGAATAAATACCACACACACATAAACCCAAACTGGGAAATAAATACCACACACGTAAACACTAAATGAATAAATACCACACACATAAACACAAACTGAATAATAACACACAAAGTAAAACACAAACTGAATAAATACCACTATATAAACACAAACTGAATAAATACCACACACGTAAACATAAACTTATAAATACCACAACACGTAACACAAACTGAATAAATACCACAAACGTAAACACAAAACTAATAAAACCACACAGGTAAACACAAATAATAAATACCACATAATAAACACAAAGCGAAATGAAACCACACATATAAACAACAAACTGAATGAATACCACACATATAGACACAAACTGAATGAATACACACATATAAACACAAACTGATGAATACCCCATATAACACAAAATGA
>NC_040011.1:9347054-9372941 GCF_000972845.2 Larimichthys crocea | reverse complement strand
GATACTACAGAGTAACACACTGAGTACTACAGATACAACTGAGTCACAAGGACTACCGAGACTACCGAGTACTACAGATACCACACCAGTACTACAGAGTACTACAGATACCACGATCACAGAAGAGTACTACGGAGTACTACAGTACACATTACGTACTACAGAGAATACAATACACACGGTAGTACTACAGAGTACTACAAAGTACTACAGATAAACACTGAGTACTACAGATTACTACAGATACACACTAAGTACTACAGAATACTACAGAGTACACACTGAGTACTACAGAGTACTACAAAGTTACTACAGATACACATAAGTACTACAGAGTATACATATACACACTGAGTACACAAAATACTACAGATAACGAATACACAGATACTACAGATACACACTGGTACTACAGATACACACAGAGTACTACAGAGTACTACAGATACACAGTGAGTACTACAGAGTACTACAGAGTACTACAGATACACACTGAGTACTACAGAGTACTACAGATACACAGTGAGTACTACAGAGTACTACAGAGTACTACAGATACACACCAGATACAATATACACAGTGAGTACTACAGAGTACTGCAGAGTACTGATAGTACTGACCCTGTACTCGCCGTCAGAACGTTCCGTCAGTGCAGTGCAGGTGCAGAGCGCCCTCTCGTGCACACACAGCTCATCACACTCACCTGTTCAGGTCTGCAGCAACGATCAGCTGATCAATATATTAAATAATCAATCAGCACAACATCGATATGTAACGCGCGCACACGCTGTCAGCTGGTCGCACAGATCATGACCACTGAGCAGATCACCTGTCTGCTCCGACGCTCAGGTGGAAAACCAAGCGGAGAAATGTCGACTGTAAATGGTGATGTTCGCGCGCTTTACTGGTCATGTGACTATCCAATTATGTAATGAGCATGATTGGAAACACCTGCCGGAAAAAAAACTTTATCAAAACTTTATTGAATGTTTTCGACTTCCTGTTTGACAGTAAACAAAGATTACAAAGGACTCTGATGTTTTATTGTTGTTTACAAGATTATAAATAAAAATACATTATAAAAATACCGGAGTTTTGAGAATTTTCAAAAAGTAAACTAATATTTTGAGGAAACCTTGGTAAAAAAAATAAAAAAAATAAAATATCACTATTAATGTCATATTTTTGTTAAAAGCTTTAAATTATGATAATAAATGAATAATCAAATTACGACGAATGTAAATATTTTATTCAGCTTTATTCTCTTTTTTATTGTTTTTAGACAATCCCAGTTAAAACAAATCCTAATTAATATTAACAATAATCAAAATAAAAAAAGAATAAAGAAGAACCAACTAGTATTATTTAATAATAATAATAATAATAGAAATAACAATAATAATAATAATAAAACGATAATAAAAATAATAATAATTTTATAATAATACAACAACAACCAATAAAATAAATAATAATAATAAAATAAAGATAATAATAATAATAATAATAACTAAGAATAATACTCTACGACAACATACTAACTCCTACGACTCACGCTCCTCCTCATGTCAGCCTCCTCCGCACCCCCACACTCACCCTCTCTAATCAGCCTCTACGCATCCGCACGCTCCCTACTCCCTCCTACCCTAAAACGACAATACTACGACTACCCGCATAATACTCATCCCGAAGCCCTCTCCTACCTCATCTCCACTAGCCTCCTACTCCTACGCTCCTCCCCCTCCTACCTCCTACCTACTCCTCCTCCTACCTCACTCTCTACCCGCTGCGACCCTCCCCTCCTCTTCCTCCGCCTCATCCCCCCAACCACCCTCCACCATACCACTCCATCCGACTCCACCCGCATCTAATATATCAGAGCCTCCTAGACACCGAATCATCCATCACGCTCATCCCTATAATAATAAATCATAAAAATAACAAGAATCATCACATCCTCATAATAATCATTAATATGAATAATACTAATATAATATATAATCCTCTGATCGCCATGTTGTGGAGGCTCGCCGTGTTTCGTCTCCTGAATCTGAGGCGGAGTGAGCCCTCCTGCTCCCGGTGCTCTGACAGCTGCTCTCTGGGTAACGGAAGACATTTTGAGCCGCTGCAGTCGGTCCGGTTCGTTATTGAAGTGTCAGCCTGCAGTCCGGGCTGACGTGCTGGAGTTCGGTGTCCGCTGAGCTGCAGTCGGTACCGAACCGTCCGTTTGTAGTTCGCCCGGCGGATGTAGCACAGCTAGCTTAGCTCGCAGCCTCCGGAGCTAGCACACATAGATGCTAGTTAGTTAGCGGCAGCTAGCTGGCCTCCTCCTCCTCCTCCTCCTCCTCCTCCTCCACCGCCACCTCCACCTCCTTCTCCTCGACAGCCGGTCCCTCCACGCAGACACAATGGCTTTAAAACGGATTTCCAAGGTAACGAGCTCCCGTTTGGTCCCGTTCGGTCCCGGTCCATGTTTGTGCGCCGCTAGCTTCACAGCTAGTGCCGTTAGCCCGCCGCAGCCGATGACACAACATTAACGGTTAACGGCGGCTCCGGTGTGCGGTGTCAGTCTGCGGGGTCAGTGCGGGGGGTCCGTGCGGGGCTGCAGGCGGGGTGTTCTCTGGGCTGTGGTCCCCGGTGTCCCGGTACTTTGGGACAGAAACTCCGGAGGGCTGACCGGGAAACAACGGAGCTGCTGTTAGCTTAGCTTCAGTCACAGGCCTGAGACTGTCAGTGTGTTAGTGGATTATAGATTATAGATTATTACTAATCTGATTATAATCTGAGTTATTACTAATAATCTGATTATAATCTGAGTTATTAATAATAATCTGATTATAATCTGAGTTATTATTAATAATCCGAGTTATTATTCATAATCTGAGTTATTATTCATAATCTGAGTTATTATTCATAATCTGAGTTATTAATCATCTGAGTTAATATTAATCATCTGATTATAATCTGAGTTATTATTCATAATCTTAGTTATTATTCATAATCTGATTATTATTCATAATCTGATTATAATCTGAGTTATTCATATTAATAATCTGATTATAATCTGAGTTATTCATTTTAATAATCTGATGCTGGACACAGTCTGAAGTTCAGTCACTGTCAGTGCTTTTATCATATTCAGCTTAAACATTTCTAAAGTTTAATTTGTCCTCAAACTGAAAAATACTAAATATGATCAGAAATGATCAAATGAAATAATCCAGATTATGTTTCATATCAGTCAGTGTGTGACTCACCTCTAATAATAATAATAAAGAAGTTAATCTGAGAATACACACTCAAAGAACACGAACAGGGAAAAATATCATCAGCTTTATTATTATTGTTGTTGTTATCGTTATGCGTTGTTGTTGTATTCCCTCCTGTGTTTTCTGACTGACACGTCTGTGTCTGTTTGTCAGGAAGTCTAAAAGCTGAACTGACACATCGGTCAACATTGAATGTAATCTGAGATTATTTTTATTAATTATCATAAAACTGTTCCAGATGCGACGATGTGCTGCTGTAAAGTGAATATACACTACATGATTTACAGTCAGAATGACAGTGAAGCTCCTCAAATACAGAGATCATACAACAATTAACAACTTAAATAACATATATCAACACATTTTATGATTTGAAGTAATTTGCTCTCGAATAATATTTTATTGCTGCTGTTTACATTCAGAGCTGTGTCCATGGAGATACACAGGGCCTGACTAATATCTGGAAAACAGTCACAGCAGCACACTGCTATAAGGAACTCTGTTTACTACTCCAGCAAGTAGTCTGAGCCTTAGTGCCAGCAACATGAGACTGATGACAACTCGTCATTGACAGCAAACTGAATAAATACCACACATGTAAACACTAAACTGAATAAATACCACACATGTAAACACAAACTGAATAAATACCACACATGTAAACACTAAACTGAATAAATACCACACATGTAAACACAAACTGAATAAATAGCACACATGTAAACACAAACTGAATAAATACCACACATGTAAACACTAAACTGAATAAATACCACACATGTAAACACAAACTGAATAAATACCACACATGTAAACACAAACTGAATAAATACCACACATGTAAACACAAACTGAATAAATACCACACATGTAAACACAAACTGAATAAATACCACACATGTAAACACAAACTGAATAAATACCACACATGTAAACACAAACTGAATAAATACCACACATGTAAACACAAACTGAATAAATACCACACATGTAAACACAAACTGAATAAATACCACACATGTAAACACAAACTGAATAAATACCACACATGTAAACACAAACTGAATAAATACCACACATGTAAACACAAACTGAATAAATACCACACATGTAAACACAAACTGAATAAATACCACACATGTAAACACAAACTGAATAAATACCACACATGTAAACACAAACTGAATAAATACCACACATGTAAACACAAACTGAATAAATACCACACATGTAAACACAAACTGAATAAATACCACACATGTAAACACAAACTGAATAAATACCACACATGTATTTTCCATGCACAGATTTATCTGTGTCTGTGAACTTCACATTTATTTTTAAGCTAATATATATATCTCGCTGTATTTGAGACTCCCAGCTGAGCGGTCAGGACTTTTTCAATGATATTCAGTGTTTGCTCTCTTCAGCTCCCCTCAGGTTCAATAAACTGTCTCCTCTCAGGAGTTAGCATACATGTGCATATATCTGCTTTCCTTTAATGAGGATGCTTTCACGCTAACTAAACATCAGGCTTAGGTTAGCTTTAGGCTAATAGTGTGTGTTTGAAGAGAGATCAGGTCTGAGCTGAGCTGAGCTAACAACAGAGTCTGAAGTGTGAAAAAACCTTTAGACAAACTGTTCAAAACTGTTTAAGACTGTCTGTGCTCCGTGACTGATCGTAAAGACTGACTGTGCTCTGTGAATGAACTTTAAGACTGTCTGTGCTCTGTGACTCTCAGTCTTTAGGTCTGTGCTCTCTCTCTCCAAACTCTGTGAAGCTGAAAGCCGAGCCGGGCCGAGCCTGTATGTCACATACCAACACAGACCTGCAGCCTGGAAACTGAACCTGGTCCTATAAGCAGCCTGTGAGATCCTGATCCGCCTCACCACGAGTAAAAATAGACCTGCTGCTCACACGACAGGACGACCACGACCCGAAAGTTGTCAGACAAATCGTAGACATTAATGTTAACGAGAGAGAGCTGACACATTAATTTAATTTTAGTCTCCATGAAGTCAAACCTGTTTAATAAGCTAACCGTTAATTAACTGCTACTAACTGAATCTGCTGTTAGCATGCTAACAGAACCGGGCTCAGCAGCCGGACCGGACCAGGTTGGAGCACAGCCTCTGAGACCAAGAATAGTAATAATGATCCGAGAATAATGTTACAGTACCGAGGTGATTTACAGACTTTATGATGGAAACATTGATCAGTAGTGAAGCACTAACTGCCGTGTAGCTAACTGAACTGACCAGGATGCCAGGAGCCAAACCCGGCAAGAAAACCAGCTCGGTAGGCTGCTGTGTTCACTGTTAGACTGGACACTGCCGGTTCAGAGGTTCTGTCGCTGTGTTCACTGTTAGACTGGACACTGCTGGTTCAGAGGTTCTGTTGCTGTGTTCACTGTTAGACTGGACACTGCTGGTTCAGAGGTTCTGTCGCTGTGTTCACTGTTAGACTGGACACTGCTGGTTCAGAGGTTTTTCTGTCGCTGTGTTTCACTGTTAGACTGGACACTGCCGGTTCAGAGGTTCTGTTACTGTGTTGCACTGTTAGACTGGACACTGCTGGTTCAAGGTGTGCTGTGTTCTGTCCCGCTGTGTTCACCTGTTAGACTGGACACTGGCTGGTTCAGAGGTGCTGTCTACGGTGTTCACTGTTAGACTGGAACTCTGCGTGGTTCAAGAGGGCAGGTTCGAGTACTGGTGTTCACGGTTAGACTGGACACTGCGTGAGGTAAAAGTTTTGGAGGCATGGAGTCAACGAGCCAATCACAGATGAGTCGATTTGGTCCAATCGCTCGGCTCGAAGTAAGCTAAGTACTGTCAGCTCTATAAAACAGGGAACATCACAGTTTTCCTGTAAACACTGGGAATAACGGAGCCTGTCAAAAGGTTTTGAAGGTCCAGCCCTGTTCAAGAACGGCCACAGTTTGTTTTAAGAGGCTCTTCCATGTGTTAAACTGACTTTATCATTCAGGCTGTAAACAACGTTCAGACAACCACGAACTGAATAAATACCACACATAGAAACGGATAAATACCACAATATAACACAAACGGAATAAATACACACATATAACACGAAACTGAATAAATACCACACATATAAACACTAAACTGAAAAATACCACACATGTTAACAACTGAATAAATACCACACATATAAACAAACTGAAAATACCACACATATAAACACAACTGAATAAATACACACATCAAACTAAGATAATACCACACATAAACATGGAATAAATACACAATTAACACAAACTGAATAATACCACATAAACACAACGAATAAATACCACACATATAACAAACAAGCTGAATAATACCACACATAAAACACAAACTGAATTAAATCCAACATAAACCTAAACGGAAGTAAAGACCACACATATAAACAGTAAACTGAATAAATACCACACATATAAACACTAACTGAATAAATACCACACATATAAACACTAACTGAATAAATACCACACATATAAACACAAACTGAATGAATACCACACATATAAACACTAACTGAATAAATACCACACATATAAACTGAATAAATACCACACATGTTAACACTAACTGAATAAATACCACACATATAAACACAAACTAAATAAATACCACACATATAAACTGAATAAATACCACACATGTTAACACTAACTGAATAAATACCACACAGAAACAATGTTCAGACAACGTTTAGGCGATGTTCAGACGTCTCCAATGTTTCAGCACATTTAAACCACTTCTTTAAAATCTTTCCACTTCTGCTCATTCTGCTCTCTGATTGGCTGATTCAAACTTTAGCTGGTCTGTGGTTAGTGAAGCAGAAGGAAGCCAGAGCGACTCTTCTTCATCATCTTCATCAGTTTGTTTGTTTCCTGTCATGTTGATGGAGGAAATGCTGGTGTCGTTCTCTTCTCTGTGTTCAGACTGATCAGTCCACATGTGGAGGTCGGTTCAGGTCGTTGGTTAAAGGAGTTCTGTCTGATCAGTTGGTGTTGGCTCGGTTCTGATCTCTTCAAACAAAACAGGAAACACCTGAAGAAGAAGAAAAGTTAAAAAATGTGATTCAGTCAAATAAAATAAAATAAAGATCTAAAAACTGATCACATGTCTCCTCCTCCTGCTCCTTCTCCTGCTCCTGCTCCTTCTCCTGCTCCTGCTCCTCCTCCTCCTCCTCCTCCTCCTCCTGCTCCTCCTCCTGCTGCTCCTGCTGCTCCTTCTGCTGTGTTTTCAGGAGCTCACTGATCTGTCCAGAGATCCTCCGGCTCAGTGCTCAGCTGGACCTGTCGGTGAAGACAGTAAGACTTTTATTTTGTTAAACAGACTGTTGTTTACATCAGACAGGAAGTCGACTTCATTAACTTCCTCCTTCTTCTTCTGTTTCAGTGTTTCATTGGCAGGCGACCATCATGGGACCTGTACGTATCAAACTGACCTCACGTCAGCACAAACTGATCTGCATGTTTTTAGGGTGTTAATATGTTCATGTGTAACCCATGTTCTCCCCATGTTCTCCCCATCTTCCCTCCATGTTCCCTCCATGTTCCCTCCATGTTCCCTCCATGTTCTCTCCATGTTCTCCCCATGTTCTCTCCATGTTCCCTCCATGTTCCCTCCATGTTCCCTCCATGTTCCCTCCATGTTCTCCCCATGTTCCCTCCATGTTCCCTCCATGTTCTCCCCATGTTCTCTGCTCTCTCAGCCGGACAGTCCCTATCAGGGCGGTGTGTTTTTCCTGACGATCCACTTCCCCACAGATTATCCCTTCAAACCACCCAAGGTGAGTCTGACTTCAGGTAGATTAACCAGAGCTCCACCTTCAGCCTGAAGGTTCTTCTGTGGTTTGTGATGAGTTTTAAAATGTTCCGCGTATTAAACAGACTTTGTCAGCTGACCTCAGAATCTGGTTCTGTTCTGTTCTTCATCAGGTCGCCTTCACAACAAGAATTTATCACCCAAATATAAACAGTAACGGCAGCATCTGTCTGGATATATTGAGGTCACAGTGGTCTCCAGCATTAACCATCTCTAAAGGTAAGACCCGAACATCAGGCTTCATCAATAAGGTTAACGTTCAGACAACGTTCTGACAATGTTCTGTGTGTTCTCCTCCACAGTCCTTTTGTCCATTTGTTCTCTGTTATGTGACCCGAACCCGGACGACCCGTTAGTGCCAGAGATCGCCCGCATCTACAAAACAGACCCTGTTAGGTGAGAAACCACGACGTGCACGACGTTAGACCACAACAACAGACGATCATTAATTATCTGATGAGTCAGAACTTCCATTGTTGCTCGTTAAAGCAGATAACTACTAGCTGTCGTTTCTGGCTTCAGAACCGGGCTCTCTGTTGAACCCGGCCAGCACAGAATACAGTACTGAGGTCATTCAGAGTTTCCTGAACACATCTGGTACCGACACCGTTGGCTTAGCTGGGATCACCTCAGTTCTGTGTTCCTGTTTGTTAAACTGGCTTCTGTTGGTCTCGGTTCTGTTTGGTTCTGGTCAGTCCACAGGACCACTTCCTGTTTGTTTCAAAGATAAACTCTTCATCATCCCTCATCTTCATTAATGACGTGTCGACGTTAACGAGGTGTAGTTGTGTTCTGCTGGTCCGGTCCGCGTTCAGGTGTTCTGTTGTGTTGTAACCGAGTTCTGCTGGTCTCAGGTATAACAGGCTAGCGAGGGAGTGGACAGAGAAGTATGCCATGCTGTGAGGTCAGAGGTGAGCTGTCGTCTGATTGGAGCAGAGTGTCTCACTGCTTCCTGTCTGTCCTCTCTGTGAGCATGTTGATGCAAAGCATGGCTCCAGCAGAGACCCAAAGAGTCCACCAGGACCGCTGCTCCTTCATGGTTCAGAACCTTCAGAACCAGGTTAAACGTGAATGAAGGTCGAGCTACAGACTGAAACATGAAGCAGCAGCGACGCGTCTCTGAAGGTTTGATGCATGCAGACCAATCACATGACGTGATGACATCATCAACATGGACCTGACGTTCACACCGGGCTTTGAGACGGGTCGAGTACTGAACAGAACTAACGTCAAAGAGACAGATTTATATTAAAGAGTCCGATTATTGATCGACTTTAATGATCCACAACACAAAACTATGAATCTGACAGCGAGCAGCATGAAATGTTCAACGGTCCGATGTTCAGATGTTTCTGTACAGAACTTTAACATCACTTTTCTCTTGCAGTCATGCAGTTTTCCCGCTCTTTTTTTCCCGCTCTTTTTGGGGATTTTCGTGGGCGAAATTCTCAAAAATAAAAAAACTGTCCGAGTCTGTCAGAAGTTCAATGAAATGATTAATTAAAGTCAAAATCTCCAGTGGAAGAACAGACATCAACAGATTATTGTCGTTTTTATGAAATGCACTGATTAGTTTTAACGATCTATCAAATGTTTCCTAAACATGAAGCTGAGATTAAAACTGTTTAAATTCAGATTATTCAGGTGAAGCAGATGAAATATGAAGGTAGAGTTCATGTGAACGTGGCGTTCAGGTTCAAATCGTTAACGAGATATTTGACGACTCTACTCGACGTCGTCTTCCTCGTTCAAACATTCGACGATTAGAAGAAGAAATATTCAACCAAAGCTTCCTCTGACCAGGTGCTCGTCCATGATTACAGTCGAAAGCTTTATTTACAGAAAAAGAAAAAAACTTTGAATGTGTGTGAAACATCAGGCATGGCATCAACCGCCTCTGTGTGAACACCTGACGGACATCAGCTCACCTGACTGACGGACATCAGCTCACCTGACTGACTGACATCAGCTCACCTGACTGACGGACATCAGCTCACCTGACTGACGGACATCAGCTCACCTGACTGACATCAACTCACCTGACAGACTGACATCAACTCACCTGACAGACATCAACTCACCTGACTGACGGACATCAGCTCACCTGACAGACATCAACTCACCTGACTGACGGACATCAACTCACCTGACAGACGGACATCAACTCACCTGACTGACAGACATCAGCTCACCTGACTGACATCAACTCACCTGACTGACTGACATCAACTCACCTGACTGACGGACATCGGCTCACCTGACTGACGGACATCGGCTCACCTGACAGACGGACATCAACTCACCTGACGGACATCAACTCACCTGACGGACATCAGCTCACCTGACTGACGGACATCGGCTCACCTGACTGACGGACATCAACTCACCTGACGGACATCAACTCACCTGACGGACATCAGCTCACCTGACTGACGGACATCAACTCACCTGACTGACGGACATCAGCTCACCTGACTGACGGACATCAACTCACCTGACAGACTGACATCAGCTCACCTGACTGACGGACATCAACTCACCTGACGGACATCAACTCACCTGACAGACGGACATCAACTCACCTGACAGACGGACATCAGCTCACCTGACTGACTGACATCAACTCACCTGACAGACGGACATCAACGCACCTGACAGACGGACATCAGCTCACCTGACTGACGGACATCAGCTCACCTGACAGACGGACATCAGCTCACCTGACTGACGGACATCAACTCACCTGACAGACGGACATCAGCTCACCTGACAGACTGACATCAACTCACCTGACAGACTGACATCAACTCACCTGACTGACTGACATCAACTCACCTGACAGACTGACATCAACTCACCTGACGGACAGACATCAACTCATCTGACGGATGGACATCAGCTCACCTGAACTCAACAGACAGGTGTGTCTGACTGACGTTGTGTTTGTGTGTGCAGGTACAACAAGACAGCTCAGGACTGGACTCAGAAATACGCCATGTGATCGGCCTCGTCGTCACAGCTGAACAAACTGTTTGATTTTCTCATGTGGCCACGCCCCCTCCTGTCATCAGCCAATAGCGGCAATTTGTTCACGTTTCTTTTGGGCGACTTGAAATGCTTTTAAATTTTCCCTTTTCTGCTTCCTGAACGAAACAAACCAGAGAAGAAGAAGGCTGGAGGACTCTGAGCTGTGAACGTGCCAATTGAAACCACCACAGAAGAAGAGTCTGTTACAGATAAATAATCATTAATGCATGTCAGTGATTGGTTCATGTGCTGCTGAGATTTTTAAAGTCAGAAAAAAAGAAGTTTTGGTTTTATTCTGTTTTTGTTGTTTTTGTTATTTTTGACTTTTTGTTTTAGACGAGAGCCGTTAGTTCATCCATCATCCAACACTGTTCTCCTCTTTTTGCACTGAAGATGAAACTCCGAGCTCTCAACGGCTGATCGATCAACTAATCGCTCTGTGATGTTTTTTTCTCAATAAAGTTGAACAAATTGCACTTTTCTGTCGTTCTATGATTTATTTTAGAATTCAGGATGTTCGGACGCCCACAAGAGGTCAGCAAAGCTTCAGAGGAATGTTCGAGATTCAAAACTGAGTCCTGCATTAGAAAACAGACCAGAATAAAAGTTTAACAGTGACTTAAACTTAGACTGAAATAATCTCAGAAAACCATCTGTGATGTTCATGTGAACATGATGAAATAATCTGTGTTAATCAACCGTCACAGAGACGTCTGTCCAGATTTTAGACAGTCTGCGGGGACGTCACAGAGACTACGTCCAGGTTTTAGACAGTCTGCGGGGACGTCACGGAGACTACGAACAGGTTTTAGACAGTCTGTGGGGACGTCACAGAGAGTACGTCCAGGTTTTAGACAGTCTGCGGGGACGTCACAGAGACTACGTCCAGGTTTTTTTTACTTCGTTAAAATAAGAATAAAAGTTCATTTGAAGTTTTACTTCAAAGGACAAAATGTATTTCAGGTATTAATGAATATATATATAATATTAACATACACCAGTTAGCTCTGAGTAATGATATAACAGCACTGAGGCTTTACAGCTGTTCTAATATTAACGTATACGTAATAATAATGTTACATTAACGTTCATCATCTATCTGAACATTTTTCTAAAGTAGTTTAAAAACATTTCCTGCTGTTAGAAACTGAGCATGATCAGCTGATAAACCTGATCAGTAATCAATACACAAGCATTAATCAAACCAATAACTAACCTTCACACAACCTTATCATACTGAATAATTACCTAGTGTTTCTGTAGCGTTGACAGAACGTTCCAAAACAGTTTGAAGTGAACTAAAGAAACATCACGAAGCCGTTCTGTTATTTTGAGCAGCAGCACGCTGTGATGAACTTTGACCCTCAGCTGGACATGAACTCACTCAAACATTTAAATATAAAAAGCTTTATTTAAAAAACAACAAACCAATGAGAAGCTCGTGTTGAACTGTACAGTGCAGAGCAAAGATATAAATATCTGTTGGACACAGAAGCTTTGGTTTCACACTGAGAAAAAAAAAACTTCCTTTCCCACAATGCCTTGCATCATGTTATATTTTTCTTTTGAAGAAGAAGCTAGGCTAACAGTTCCCCCTGCTGCCAGTCTTTCTGCTAACACGTATCGACAGAAGAGACTGAAGACGAGACGAAGACGAGACGAAGACGAGACGAAGACGTTTTCATGAGACGATTTCAGTGGTGAGACGGACAGAGAATAATGAACAGCCCTTAAAATTAAAAAACACTAAACAGAAGAATGAATCTTTAAACATGCACACGATGTTTCCACGTCTGTCTCTGTTCAACTCTCACGTCACGTGTTTGATTCCTCGTGTTCACCTGTGGCCTCTTTATTAGGAACACCTGTACGACCGACTCTAAATAATCTGACCATGTCAGAAATGTGGAAACTCATCTGATCAAATGATAACTGACTATTTATCTTCAGTTCTACATGTAAACATATGTTAGATATAAACATATGTGTCATATATGTGTTATAGATTCATTAGACATGTGTGTAGGCGGCTCATGATTAACAGACTTGTGTTAACTGTGCCCTGCTGTCCGGCTGTCCGGCTGTGAACACGAGGAATCGTCACGCGTGTGACCCGTGAGCGTCGCACTGAGACACACGTGAAGACGTTTGGATCCTTTCGGGCCTTTACAATCGTTTCAGTATCATTAGCACCTTTCCCCTCGCTCGCGGACGCCGGACGCGTTCGCCAACAGGACGTGACTCAGAGACTCGGATCAGTTTCAGTTCAAACCCAGCTGGCTCCTGATTGGACGGTGGAGTGTAGTGAGGGCTGAGAGTCGTCGTTTAAACACACAAACACATGGTCGGGTAAAAAAACACATTTCATTAAAAACTGTTAAAATGTTTGTGAAACATTCAGGAAACACTTCCTGTGAGGGACCAACTCCATCGATGATTGGATGATTTGTGCTTTTCTGCCCGGAGACGGCCAATCAGGCGGTCACGCCGTGGAGAGCTCCACCCCGCTGTCACACACCCCGCTGTCGAGCCGAACGTCCACCTTCAGATCCCGAACCTGAGCGCTGAGCGCCTCGCCTGCAGAGAGAGGGCGCAGCTGAGGCAGCGTCGTCATGGAGACAGACGGGGTTTAAGGGCCAACATGTCATGTGACTCACCTATCGTCTCATTGGTCATCTGCGTTTCCTGGTCGTCGAGGTGACGCAGCGCCTCCTCCAGGACGCTCAGCGCTCTGCACTCCCCGACTGACCTCAGACCAGCCAACAGGTCTGTGACGGTCCCACCTGAAACCTGCAGGAGAGCCGACTTCCTGTCAGCTGATCAGGGCTCAGAGTGTGTGTGTGTGTGTGTGTGTGTGTGTGTGTGTGTGTGTACGCGTGTATGTGTGTGTATGTGTATGTGTGTATGTGTGTGTGTGTGTGTGTGTGTGTGTGTGTATGTGTGTGTGTGTGTATGTATGTATGTATGTGTATATATATGTATGTATGTATGTGTGTGTGTGTGTGTGTGTGTGTGTGTGTGTGTGTGTGTGTGTATGTGTGTACCTCGTAGCTGTCCAGCAGTGTTTTGGACGGGGACGGGCTCAGCCTGAACGCCGTGTTCAGGATCCCGAGGCCCAGACTGTGAGCCAGACTCTCCCAGCATCCTTCACTCTCCAGAGCGTGACACACCTGCTGCTTCACCTGCACGTCCAGGCTGACCAGGTCACCTGTGTGCGCGCACACACACACACACACACACGCACACACACACACACTCTATGTTACATGCAGAATGGTAGTGAGTCAGAGGTCAAAGGTCACAGCAGGACTGAACTGACCTTGCGGAGCGCTGAACGCTCTGTGAGGAGCTTTAGGTTCATACTCTTTACCATGGAGGAGCTCCAACACCTGCAGCACACACACACACACACACACACACACACGTTAGTGTTTTACCTGTAACCTCACCTGTGATCAGTGATGTCACAGTGTACCGTCAGTACACTGTGACATCACTGTATCAACAGACAGGTTAGAAAGTTCAGAGACACAGAAGTCTGTGGAGGACAGGTGAGTCCAGGTGAGTCCAGGTGAGTGCAGGTGAGTCCAGGTGAGTCCAGGTGTACCTGTGTGGTGGCGGCCATGTTGAGCGGAGTGGTTCCTGGGATGTAGCCTTCATCTTCATCCTCCTCCTCCTCCTCCCTCTCTTCATCACAGCACTCGTCCCTGAAGAACAGCGGCTCAAAGTTCTCCTTATGAGGGTCGGCACCTGAAACACACGAGACGCCGACTCAGTACACCTGCTGCTGATCAGGACAGGTGAGCAGGTGGAGATGTGGACAGGTGAAGATGTGGACAGGTGAGCAGGTGTAAATGTGGACAGGTGTAGATGTGGACAGGTGGAGATGTGGACAAGTGAGCAGGTGTAGATGTGGACAGATGAAGATGTGGACAGGTGTAGATGTGGACAGGTGTAGATGTGGACAGATGAAGATGTGGACAGGTGGAGATGTGGACAGGTGTAGATGTGGACAGGTGTAGATGTGGACAGATGAAGATGTGGACAGATGAAGATGTGGACAGGTGTAGATGTGGACAGATGAAGATGTGGACAGGTGTAGATGTGGACAGATGAAGATGTGGACAGATGAAGATGTGGACAGGTGTAGATGTGGACAGATGAAGATGTGGACAGGTGGAGATGTGGACAGGTGAAGATGTGGACAGGTGTAGATGTGGACAGATGAAGATGTGGACAGGTGTAGATGTGGACAGGTGTAGATGTGGACAGATGAAGATGTGGACAGGTGGAGATGTGGACAGGTGAAGATGTGGACAGGTGTGCAGGTGTAGATGTGGACAGGTGAGCAGGTGTAGATGTGGACAGGTGAGCAGGTGGAGATGTGGACAGGTGGAGATGTGGACAGGTGAAGATGTGGACAGATGAAGATGTGGACAGATGTAGATGTGGACAGGTGAGCAGGTGTAGATGTGGACAGGTGTAGATGTGGACAGGTGAGCAGGTGTAGATGTGGACAGGTGAAGATGTGGACAGGTGGAGATGTGGACAGGTGGAGATGTGGACAGGTTAGCAGGTGTAGATGTGGACAGGTGAGCAGGTGTAGATGTGGACAGGTGTAGATGTGGACAGGTGTAAAGGCTAAAACACACTGCATCCAGAACGGCTCCGCCACGGAGCCGATTTATAAGGACACCAGAAAAAAGATGCGGTGTGGAATGTCATCGCAGGAGTCAGAGAGACTACAGCCGGAAATATGGCGCGATTATTACGCCACGAGATCTCGTGCGTTCTCGCGATGCTCTGTGACAGCGGAGACGCACCTGAGCGCATCACAAACGGATCATGTGTGAGTCTGCGGAGTACGCAGCCGTTCTGCATGCTGTGTGTTTCAGCGTCTCACCTGCAGCCATCAGGAGAGCCGTTAGCTTGACGGAGCCCCGCCCTGCAGCGATGTGGAGGGGGGTGGAGCCATTAAAGGTGCAGCAGTCCACTTTGGCGTTTCCCTGACGACACACACACACACACACACACACACCTTTAGATCTAAACCTGACCTGTACAGGTGAGTAAAGCTCAGGTGTCAACGCTGTGCTCTGATTGGTCGGCGTACCTCCAACAGCAGGCAGCCGGCCAGTGACACGTTGTCGCTCTCGGTGGCGAGGTGGAGGGCGGTCCGTCCACAGCTGCGGTCAGGTGTCTCCACGTTAGCCCCGCCCTCCAACAGCTCCCTCAGAGAAGACAGCTGATTGGCCAGAACCGCCAGGTGGATCGCACACAGACCTGTTACCATGGAAACAGACAGACAACCGTGTGTTGATGTGTGTTTGTGCGTGTGTACCTGCTGTGTGTGTGTGTGTGTACCTGCTGTGTGTGTGTGTGTGTGTGTGTGTGTGTGTACCTGCTGTGTTGGTGTGTTCCAGCAGTCCTCTCAGCTCTCGGTGTCTCAGTAAAAATTGGACCATCCCTCCGTCCAGCTGAGACGCCAGGTGAAGCACCGTGTTGCCATGGCGATCTGTCAGGGTTGGGTCAGCTCCAGCCAATAGGAGCGCTTCCACCGCCTCCCTCTGCTGGGTGATCACGGCCAGGTGCAAAGGAGTCTGGGATACATGGAGAGAGAGGTTAGAGACTGAGCTTGTTCCCGAGACAGGAAGATTCCTGACTCCTTGTTCCCTTCAGGATTTCCTACCTGGTACAGGTGGTTCCTCATGTTGAGCACTTCCTGTCCAGGCAGGACGGAGACGACCTGAGTCAGACTCTTCAGCGCCTCCTGCTGGCTGTGGAGGACGGCCAGATGAAGCCCGCTGAGAGGAGACGGAGGAAACATCAAGTGTTAAACTCGGAGTCAAACATTTACATAAAACTTTCATCAAAATATTTACTCACGTGTCTCCGTCCTCGTCCTGAGCGTCCATCAGGGGGCGCTGTAGAGCCAGCAGGTACGCCGAGTCACCTGTGACCGAGTACTGGAAGAGAGCCTGCAACTGTCGGCTGGTCGCCTCAACCAACTGCTCACCTGCAGATCAAATGTTTCAAGGATGTTAAAAAGCAGGAGCCATCGTTCTCTCCTCGTTCCCTAGGCAGGAGGAGTTGCATACCTTGGTGTGGCTCCACACTGACCCCTCCATCCACACTCCTCTCCCCGTCCTCGAGGCCTCCTGGCTGGGCTGAAGCTCTCAGCACAACCCCCGACCCCAAGTCATCGTCTAGATCGCCATCGTCGCCGCTGTCGTCAGCCGCGTCACCCTGAGAGGCTTTAACAGAACGTTGATGAAACGTTAACAGAACGTTGATGAAACGTTAACACAACAAGTCTGAAACGTTTCAATAACATCCTCTCAACATAAAGACAACGTTTACAGCGAGCAGTAAACTAAGGTTTAAAGAGTTTGTTTAACGTTGCCTGAACGTTTCTCACCGTGTTTGATGCCGCCTCCTCCTCCCAGACCAGCTGAGTATCCTGTGGAGAAACCTCCTCCTCCACCTCCTCCTCCTCCATAGTTGTAGGTGGTGAAACCCTGGAAGTAAGCTGGCGGACAAATCAAACGCACCCACAACATCAGCTGATAAATTCAAACTCAACCCAAGCAAACTCTCAATGATTTTCCAGGTTTTCCAGGGTTCTACCTCCTCCTCCTCCTGCAGAGCCAGGTCCACCTGCAGCAGGACCTCCTCCTCCTCCTCCTCGGTACAGTCCTCCTCCTCCTCCTCCTCCATGGCTGAAGTCCTGAAAGTTTGGTAACGTCTTCTGTCTCTTCCTCTGGACCTCCTCCTTATCTGAACACACAGAACACGTCTGAGCATGTGCACAGGTAAGCATCACGTGATCACAGGTGAGCGTCATGTGATCAGTGGATTTCAGTGGGGCGGGGTTTACCTGCACTGTTACTACCTAACCTATGATCTGAGGAGCAGTCAGTTGACGTACCTATGATCTGGGGAGCAGTCAGGTGACGTACCTATGATCTGGGGGTGGTAGGTGAAGGGTTTGGGCTCGCTCGTCTCGTTGTCAGACTTCCTCTTCAGCTGGACGAACACTGACGTCGGCCTCTGAAGGTTCTGATCTCGATACTTCGGAGTCTTGAACACGATGGCGAACTGACAAGAAACACATCGCCACGGTAACACGTTAACAACAGAGAACTCATCGCCATGGTAACATGAGTATGTTATATTATGGGTCAGATGGTTTAATCCTACGACTCATACTTTGAAGTATGTGAAACTACTACTATTATTTAGAGCAGTACTACACTTACTGCTGCTACATGCAGTATTTGTCTCATAGTTTTATAGTAGTAATACTTGACCTGTCTGTATTATAGTATTACAGTATTAATACTCAGTGTTTGTAATACTGACCTGTCTGTGAACGTCTGTGGGGGAGAAATCTCCCAGAGCTTCCCAGGTCAGCCCAGTGTCATCTTCTTCGTAGAACCGGACCTGGATGTCATCTGCACACACACACACACACACACACACACACACACACACACACGTTTTAAGAAGAAGCTGCCGGGCCTGCTGGTCCTGACAGCCTGCCTCGTCTCTTCCTCCTCAGGGATTTACATGTTGGAGGGGAATTCCCTGAAGCTGGACTTCCTCCATGAGAACAAAACCGCTCGAACCAGGAAAAACAGCCGAGCTGCTGCAGACCGCGCCATTCAAATGACGCTCCAGATAAACAAGTGCAGCTCAGAGGAAGCTTCATACAGAGAATCACTGATAAATTCACTCGTATCAGACAAAACTGGGACAACATCGATATAGAGTGACGAACAACCGTCAATGAAGTCGAGATCTTCTGTCGTCATGTGGAGCGTCGGGAAGCTTCAATCAGACGCTCAGTCTGTTAACAGACTTCTGTGCGTCAGGTGGGTTTTAAACATCCTGACCTGTCCATCACTGTATCTCCACTCTGTGAATTATTGAGGGAAAATATCACCAACGTCCAACATCAGCACTAACGTGTTAGTCTGACCTCATCAGTGAAAACATTATTAGGTCAGGATTATTTTGATCTGTAACCTGGCCTCAGGTGACCTCAACCACTCTGACAACAGCTGCAACAACGAGCTCTAACAAACCAGGTGGAAGTTATGACCGGTCTACCATCACGTCTACGATAAATATTCAGATCTTCCAAATGTCTGAAACTACCTGGACGACTGAGACATGTTATTATCATAAATGTCACCTCTCTACATTCAAATCAGTGTAATGGATCCTTGAGAGGTCTAACAGTCAGAAACAGTCTGGTAGTTACAGTTAGTTAACAGGGCGTCAGCAGGGGGCGCTGTGAGCTGACAAACACCTGAATAAACCAGATGACGTCACTGCGAGCAGTTAGAGATGATCTGAAGTGAAAATGGAGAATCTTCATGACTCAGAGGAGGAAAAGTTTGTGATGAATCAAACCTGAAACTGAATATTTGAATATCATCGTGTGTAAAGGTCGGCTCAGGTCATGGTGTGTGTGTGTGTGTGTGTGTGTGTGTGTGTGTGTGTGTGTGTGTGTCTCACCTTTCTGGACTTTGTCACAGAGCAGGTACACCTCCTCTCCTCCGCTCACACAGCCAGCGGTTCGATCCATCCTGACGATCTTCAGGTTGGAGGCGTTTGGAGCCTCTGAAGGACGAAAGACAAACACAGTCCAACGTTTAACAGACTTAAAGTCACGGCCGGACCAAACAGAACCTCTGAACCAGCAGTGTCAAGTCTAACAGCGAACACAGCGACAGAACCTCTGAACCAGCAGTGTCCAGTCTAACAGTGAACACAGCGACAGAACCTCTGAACCGGCAGTGTCCAGTCTAACAGTGAACACAGCGACAGAACCTCTGAACCGGCAGTGTCCAGTCTAACAGTGAACACAGCGACAGAACCTCTGAACCGGCAGTGTCCAGTCTAACAGTGAACACAGCGACAGAACCTCTGAACCGGCAGTGTCCAGTCTAACAGTGAACACAGCGACAGAACCTCTGAACCGGCAGTGTCCAGTCTAACAGTGAACACAGCGACAGAACCTCTGAACCGGCAGTGTCCAGTCTAACAGTGAACACAGCGACAGAACCTCTGAACCGGCAGTGTCCAGTCTAACAGTGAACACAGCGACAGAACCTCTGAACCGGCAGTGTCCAGTCTAACAGTGAACACAGCGACAGAACCTCTGAACCGGCAGTGTCCAGTCTAACAGTGAACACAGCGACAGAACCTCTGAACCGGCAGTGTCCAGTCTAACAGTGAACACAGCGACAGAACCTCTGAACCGGCAGTGTCCAGTCTAACAGTGAACACAGCGACAGAACCTCTGAACCGGCAGTGTCCAGTCTAACAGTGAACACAGCGACAGAACCTCTGAACCGGCAGTGTCCAGTCTAACAGTGAACACAGCGACAGAACCTCTGAACCGGCAGTGTCCAGTCTAACAGTGAACACAGCGACAGAACCTCTGAACCGGCAGTGTCCAGTCTAACAGTGAACACAGCGACAGAACCTCTGAACCGGCAGTGTCCAGTCTAACAGTGAACACAGCGACAGAACCTCTGAACCAGCAGTGTCCAGTCTAACAGTGAACACAGCGACAGAACCTCTGAACCGGCAGTGTCCAGTCTAACAGTGAACACAGCGACAGAACCTCTGAACCGGCAGTGTCCAGTCTAACAGTGAACACAGCAGCATACTGAGCTGGTTTTCTTGACCCCCCCGGCTGCAGGATGCCTGAAAACACTGGAAACACTTTGTGTCCTCTGGAGGACTCTGATCAGATTTCCTTGGTGCTCTCCAGAGGATGAACCCTGCAGATGACTCCATGACCTTTCCTCAAGCTCTCTTGTCGAAAGACAAACTTCAGTTCAAACATAATAAATATGTCAGATTAGGTTTGGTTAACGCTGCGGCTCTAATGAAGGAAAACAGACGAACTGAAAATCTGAAAGTAAAGTGAAAGTTTGAAGGATCCTGAAGTGATGAGCGGGTTTCAGTCCTCTGAGAGGAAGCTGCAGCATACGGAAACCAAAGCAGCAGGAAGAGGGAAATGAAACCAGGCGGCCTGACACGACTTCACAATAATCGCCAGCTCGAGTCGACTCTCAGCTCAGTTTGTTTCTCTACATTAGAAAGAATGACCTGACAGTCTACAGCAACATGTTTCAGATTCACGAGCTCAAAGAGCTTTTAACACACGGCACAATAACGTATCTGAAACTCAGTGAAGATGTTGGATGTTGTATTCTGGTTAACTTCAGGGTCAGCAGGCGGGTTCATAGTTATATTTTAAATACATTATGTTAAAGAATCAGTCTGATTCACTGTTGAACTTGGAGCCGGTTAGCCTGACAGTAGCATCAGTGACATGAGTGAATATTTGTACAGCGTCAGTTTCACTGAGTCAGACAGTCTGCCCTCGAGGCGCCGCTGTTATGGTAACACCGTATTTACCCTCCTAACAGCCACTCGTGTGTCGAGCTTAAGCAAAGACGTTTCAGCTGTTTCTGATGTTTTGGACTTGAAAACATTTATGAGCTCTGTTCTGTCTCTTCCTTCGTAAATGAAGCTTTGCAGCGTTCTTCCAGTTTGACGACGCTCTTTTACAAAAACCTGCAGACATTGATCAAAGGGTTCGATACGCTTCCCTGTAGATAACTTATACATAAAAGACTTTATTCATCATCTGTGATACAAAAAAAATCATGTTCAGGTTCAGCCGTCATCTAAAATCAATGACGAGTGAATATTTGTACAGTGTTATGATAACACCGTATTTACCCTCCTAACAGTGACAACACTGATCTCTCCGAAACAAAATGTGGGAATCAACATGAAAATGAAACGCTTCATATTTCTCTGTGGTTACATCAAAGATTAATGAAACACAGCAGGTGGAGACTGAACCAGCATCAGTCAAGAAAGACGCTAATAGATATAAAACCGTGTGTGGACATGTAAGTGTGTGAGAGACTCACTGCTGTCGTAGATCGGTTCAGACACGACGGGTTCGAGACGTCTGGAGAAACCTCCGTCACTGTCGAGGAGGAACGCCGTGAACATGAGCCGAACCACGCTGAGGTCCATTTCTTTAGCCTGAAGAGACGCCGCGCTGCTGATCACACTGCGCTGGTGGTCTGGAGACAAAGACAAAGAAAAATGTCCCCACTTTCTAACATGTCCCCTCAAGGTCTCAAACGTCAGCCGGTCCCCATGACGACACATGGACAAGAACACAAACACACTGAGCGTTACTGACCGCTGAGGTCTCGGGGGAGTCGGACCTCCCCCTGCAGGGCGTCGATCTCAGGGTGGATGCAGACTCCACAGTTGTATCCCATCTTGTAGGCCTCGATCATCCTCTCCTCCAGAGTCTTTGCCACGTTCTTCTTCGTCACGTGGAGGATCCCCAGGTTTGGAAAACTTAAAAACAAAACCACACCTGTGAGTCTGACACCTCACGGTTCTGCTGGGTTTCCTGTACAGGGTGTGGTTGTCCTCTGCTGACCTGATGTTGGAGTCTTTGGGCTGGAGGTCAGCGATGCAGATCCCTTTGTCACACTGTTTCCCCACCAGACTGTGAGCGTGAAGCTGAGGGAGCGAGGTCAGCGCTGTCACCAGCTGTACCACCACCCGGGCCGGACCCTGGTAGTTACAGACCTGAAACACAGACAGACCCACGTTCTTATTTCAGGCTTACAGATCCACACTGAAGCTCTCCAGAAATGCTGTCAGTCTACAGACAGTGTGTGTTGGACTGATGCGGACTGGAGCATCATCCGTTTCAGGCGCAGGGTGTCAAAAAAATGTAGCGACCTGCGATGGAGAAGCTGTCGGTAACTTTTGTCACGCTGCGGCCAATCAGACGCTCAGACCGGTCAAACATCCACAGCTTGAGAGCGAGCGAGCGCCTCGATGAACAGCTGAGCTGGATTTGGATTTGATCCTTGTGTCTGTTTCAGTTTGTGACATGAACTTTTCTCTTCAGTAACTTTTTAAGTGTCTTCAAACTGTGTTGATGCAACTTCAGACTTCAAACTACAAACACTGAATAACCGTCCTGACTGTAACTCTAAGTGTCAGTTTATGATTTAATGATTCATTATTTATCACATGAAAAGGTGTGTGTGTGTGTGTGTGTGTGTGTGTGTGTGTGTGTGTGCGCGCTGCCGTTACAGTCTTGGATATGTCAAACATTAACACACACTGATTTGACTGAAGTTCAGTTGAAACTTTATTAATCATGTACCTCCCAGCTGGCGCCTCAAGTCTGAAGTTGTTTCAGAGATTTATGAAATAATATTGATGTGATGGTTTTACAGCAGTTTGTTTGGACGTGTGTTTTTACATGAAGCTGCAGTGAAGAGGAGGAGAGTGTGTGAAGACAAACACACAGTGTGGATCAGTGAGCACACACTCACACACACACACACACACACACACACACTCAGTAAGGTTTCAATGATTTGGGATCAGATCACATGACACCAAACATCTCAAACACCAACACTGACTTCAGTCCTAGAATCAGTTTAAAGTGTGTGAGAGATAACGATGAACACACACGGCCTCGTTCAGAGCTGAACGTTGTATTTATGTTGTCGTCGCGTTGGGTCGGGGTTTTCCGCCACATGCATCCTTTTATCAGAAACGACTTTGATGTGCTGGAATCAAACGTTACTCGCAGCGCTCGACTGAGGCGACAGCGGGAAACGACACTTTCACGGTTTCTGCCAGATCACGTCGAGCGATGACACGCGTTTGTAATGAAACATCAGGACTCGATATCGGACCTCAGAAACCCGACAGACCCAACAGGAGGACAGACCGGACCATCCATACAGCACAGACTGAAGGACACAATTAATGTTACCTACGTCACCAACACCACCCTGATTCTCAGTCTGACAGTCATGAAGGTCGCTGTGTATTCAGCACCGAGCTTCAAGTTAACTCACTCAAACACGAGATGCTGGAATAACTAGAATATGATCTGCTCAGCTCGTGTCTCGCTCCATCTGTCTGAACAGAACAAACTGATTTTGGCTGATTTGGTTTCAGAGATCAGGAGATGCTAAAATAAAATCCATCATGATGATTTCTAAGATTGAGATTTGTTCAGGTCTGTCCAGGAGAAGTTAATTCATAGATTTTATTTCATGCCTTCTGAATAACGGTGAATGGGCTCAGCAGGAAATCACCTGTAATGTACCTGTACCTGTGTTTGTTAGGGGACCAATCAAAGTCCCACAGAAATCTAAATATGTTAAACATGGATGAAATTCACTCTTGTTATTTTACATGTGCATGTGTTCATGTCCAGTTTAAAACATTAAATGTTTAAAACAAGCAGCTCACTTTAATTTTGTTTGAGTTTACGTTCATTTAGTGTCATTTGTTACGATCGTTATTTTATAATTTCACAGCTTCACTCACTTTAGTTACAATAACAAACATTACATCACCTACAGCTGATGTTATGTAATATATTTATTTTACAGAATGTTTTTCATTACATTTTTCTTATATTTTATTTATTTGACATGTTAGAGCGTCATGTGACTCGTCTGTATCTTCATTTTTCATTTTTCTCTGAGCTCTTTTGTTTCTTTGTCCGACTTTATAAGAAAAGAGTGAAATCATACACGACACACACGTTGTGCAGCCTTTGTCTCAAAACAATGTGGGAAAAACCCGAGTGCGTTATTAAAAAGATTAAAAAGATGAACCAATGACTTCAGTCCTAGAATCAGTTTAAAGTGTGTGAGAGATAACGATGAACACACACGGCCTCGTTCAGAGCTGAACGTTGTATTTATGTTGTCGTCGTGTTGGGTCGGGGTTTTCCGCCACATGTCTCCTTTTATCAGAAACGACTTTGATGTGCTGGAATCAAACGTTACTCGCAGCGCTCGACTGAGGCGACAGCGGGAAACGACACTTTCACGGTTTCTGCCAGTCACGTCGAGCGATGACACGCGTTTGTAATGAAACATCCGGACTCGATATCGGACCTCAGAAACCCGACAGACCCAAC
The DNA here is from genome assembly GCF_000972845.2 of Larimichthys crocea. Taxonomy (NCBI): domain Eukaryota; kingdom Metazoa; phylum Chordata; class Actinopteri; family Sciaenidae; genus Larimichthys; species Larimichthys crocea. The sequence continues at coordinate 9,347,782 of NC_040011.1, read as the reverse complement.
AGGAGGACAGACCGGACCATCATACAGCACAGACTGAGGACACAATTAATGTTACCTACGTCACCACACACCACCTGATTCTCAGTCTGACAGTCATGAAGGTCGCTGTGTTATTCAGCACCGAGCTTCAAGTTAACTCACTCAACACGAGATGCTTGAATAACTAGAATTGATCTGCTCAGCTCGTGTCTCGCTCCATCTGTCTGAACAGACAAAACTGATTTTGGCTGATTTGGTTTCAGAGATCAGGAGATGCTAAAATAAAATCCATCATGATGATTTCTAAGATTGAGATTTGTTCAGGTCTGTCCAGGAGAAGTTAATTCATAGATTTGATTTCATGTCTTCTGAATAAAGGTGAATGGGCTCAGCAGGAAATCACCTGTAATGTACCTGTACCTGTGTTTGTTAGGGGACCAATCAAGTCCCACAGAAATCTAAATTGTTAAACATGGATGAATTCACTCTTGTTATTTTACATGTGCATGTGTTCATGTCCAGTTTAAAACATTAAATGTTTAAAACAAGCAGCTCACTTTAATTTTGTTTGAGTTTACGTTCATTTAGTGTCATTTGTTACGATCGTTATTTTATAATTTCACAGCTTCACTCACTTTAGTTACAATAACAAACATTACATCACCTACAGCTGATGTTTTATGTAATTATATTTATTTTACAGAATGTTTTCATTACATTTTTCTTATATTTTATTTATTTGACATGTT
>NC_040011.1:9340842-9347044 GCF_000972845.2 Larimichthys crocea | reverse complement strand
TCACGACAGAGCAGGGACATATTTTTATATAATATTTATATTTAGGCTACATGGACCGATGTAATGTTTCATGCTGTGAAGCCAAAACTGTTAACACGTGACTCGGACTTTGAACCTGAAGCTGTGAAATAATAAAATAATGATAATTAGTCGTTATTAATTAATCATCATTTATAATATTTGTGATTCATCATTTGTCATTTATGGACTAATCAAGAAAATGATTGGTCGTTCATTAATGTACTATAAAGAAACTCATTTCAGTGAAATATATTTTGTTTAACGTCTTCGTGTGCAGACATGATTCCTTCCTCGTGTGGAAGCGGCGTTCGTTTGCACACAGGATATGAATCATCGTCTTCTTCTGTGGTTTCTTGTGCACAGCTTTCAGCGGTGAGGGATAAACTGTGTTCATCACTGATAAGTAATCAAACAGATTAGAAAAGTATTATTCATCTTTTGGGGAATTTGAAAGGCATCCTGGGAAACACAGCGTTCATCTCTTCACCTGGTGACTGAGCCAGCCTGTTACTGACGGTCACTGCGAGCAGGAGTTCTGCTTCATGGTGATTAGAGATCATCGTCCTGCTTTTATTTCTGAACTCTGCTCTCGTACAGCCGTCTGCGCTCGCTCACGAGCTGACGTCACATGACCTGTGAGTCACTTTCTCTGATGATCTCTATATTCAGCTCATGTGATGTCATGTCTTATATTCATTAAATATATTCACAATGGTTCATAAATTAATTTATCAAAACATTAAATCAGACTTCTGTATAATTATACATTCATGTTTCTTTCATAGTTTTCTGCTTTAGTTTCTGTTCTTTGCCTCTAAACTGATTTTCATATTATCTCATCGTTTTAATGTAAGTGAGATGTTTTGCATAAAGGAAATCTGATGTGGAAAAACACTGTTCCTGTTTTGCAGGTGTGTGTGTGTGTGTGTGTGTGTGTGTGTGGTGTGTGTGTGTGTGTGTGTGTGGTGTGTGTGGATTATGCCTGCAGGTACGTTGCAACTGCCGCAGTAAATAAACCCGAGCCCACTTCCTCTTCCCGGTTCAGACGGCCCATCGAGTTCTCCGGCAGACAAAATGCAGTTCCTAGAACACACCCGGTGTGTGTGTGTGTGTGTGTGTGTGGTGTGTGTGTGTGTGTGTGTGTGTGTGTGTGTGTGTGTGTGTTTTTGATGGTTTCCTGGCTGAAAACATGTTCGCACTCTGCTCAGTCTGTAATGTGTGGCGCTCGGGCAGGTCGGAGCACAGCAGAGGTGTTCGCGTGTCAGTCTGAGGCAGGAAAACTATGACAGAGATCACACAACAACCGTGTCCACCAGGTTTAAAGACAGAGAGAAACCTGTCCATGAACAGCGACAGAGGGAGAGCAAAACTGCAGATTAACTGTCAACAAACACCAACAATATTAACACGTCATGTGTCCAAACAAAACCTGAAAAATCTCATTTAAGAGTAAAAAAACACTTAGAACATGAAGAGGATCTTAACGTCACGGAGACTACATCCAGGTTTTACAACAGTCTGCGGGGACGTCACGGAGGCTACGTCCAGGTTTAGACAGTCTGCGGCGACGTCTGGAGACTACGTCCAGGTTTTAGACAGTCTGCGGCGACGTCACGGAGACTACGTCCAGGTTTTAGACAGTCTGCGGCGACGTCACGGAGACTACGTCCAGGTTTTAGACAGTCTGCGAGGACGTCACGGAGATTACGCGAGGACGTCACGGAGACTACGTCCAGGTTTAGCAGTCTGCGGCGACGTCACGGAGACTACGTCCAGGTTTTAGACAGTCTGCGGGGACGTCACGGAGACTCTCGTCCAGTTTTGAACAGTCTGCTGGACGTCACGGAGACTAACGTCCAGGTTTTAGACAGTCTGCGGGGACGTCACGGAGACTACGTCCAGGTTTTGACAGTTGCGGGGACGTCCCGGAGGACTACGTCCAGGTTTTAGACAGTCTGCGGGGACGTCACGGAGACTACGTCCAGGTTTAGACAGTCTGCGGAGACGTCACGGAGACTAAAACTTAATAAAGTTTCTTCTTCATGTGGGTGAACATAGATCTCACAGGAAGCAGAACATGAAGTTTCTCCGTTGTCGGACACGTTAAAGGGTTAAACATGTTCGATATGACACGTCTGATCTGAGCTGAAACTCGACCTCTCCAGGCTGTGACGCAACGCCACTTCCTTGTAATTACATGTGGGCGTCATGGGAGGAAATTCCCAACAGACATGAAAGACAGCAGAGGTGTGTGTGTGTGTGTGTGTGTGTGTGTGTGTGGTGTGTGTGTGTGTGTGTGTGTGTGTGTGTGTAAACCTGGACGGTTCAGGCAGAAGCTCTAAAGTTTCTTAACCTGATCTCAGCTGAAGCTTCACTCACAAACATCTGAAGATGTGTGTGTGTGTCTCTCATATATCAGTAGATGATTTGATATATTATAAACACGCCATGACTCTTGTCATGTATGTAAACATGTCCATAATATTAGAAACAGCTGTCAGACACCTCAGCTCAGCTCTGGTGTTTGATGCATCGAGATGTTTGACTTCATTGAAGGTCTTTCAGTGACTAAGCTCTCCAGAAGAAGCAGCAGCATCATGGACAAAATGATTTGTCCAGAACTTCAAGTTTCCAGTGAAGAGTTCACGGGTCAAACTTCCTGAAGACTGAAATCATGTTGATCGTTTATGTCAGGAGAACTTTCTGTTCCAGAACCAGAACCAAGGTGAGACATGAGGCATGTTTTATCAAAGAACCATCATCGTCATCGTCCTGCTGCTCTGAGCATCAGCACTGTTAGCATACTCTGTGTACAGAGACCAGGACGAACCATGAAGACGTCTGTCAGCACGGGTACAATGTAACACTCACACAGACACACAGACAGAGACCACAGACAGAGACACACACACACAGACACACAGTCAATCATTTAAAGTGAGTCCAAACTTCTGTGTGTTTCACCCTGTCGTGAACTTTTCTGTGGGTAAATATAATAATAATTGATACTACTACTACTACTAATAATATTAATAATAATATCTCTGAGTTCCTCTGAGGATTACTGCAGATGAATTCACGTGAGTTGAATGTTTCTTGTTTTTAGTCAGTGAACAGACAAGAGTTGGACTGCAGCAGGAATCTGGGGATTTCCATCTCTGGTCGGAACATGTGGGAGACTAAACCAGAGACACACACACAACACACACCACACCACACACACACACACACACACAACACACACAAAACACATGAACACACCAACACACCGACACCCCACACAGAAACACACATGCAAACACACACACACACACACAGAAACAACATGCACCCACACACCACACACACCCACCACCACACCACACAACACCACACAAACATGAACACCCCCCACACACCACACACACACACACACACACACACACACGAAACACACACAGAACACACACACACACACACACACACACACACACACAACACAGAAACACTTACAGAGAGCGTCATGTGACTCGTCTGTATCTTCATTTTTTCATTTTTCTCTGAGCTCTTTTGTTTCTTTGTCCGACTTCATAAGAAAAGAGTGAAATCATACACGACACACACGCTGTGCAGCCTTTGTCTCACAACAATGTGGGAAAAACCCGAGTGCGTTATTAAAAAGATGTCCACGACAGAGCAGGGACACATATTATATATATAATATTTATATTTAGGCTACATGAGACCGATGTAATGTTTCATGCTGTGAAGCCAACACTGTTAACACGTGACTGGACTTTGAACATGAAGCTGTGAAATAATAAAATAATGATAATTAGTCGTTATTAATCATCATTTATAATATTTGATGATTCATCATTTTGTCATTTTATGGACTAATCAAGAAAATGATTGGTCGTTCATTAATGTACTATAAAGAAACTCATTTCAGTTTTTGGTTTTGTTTCGATTTTAACATTTTGTCAAAGTCTAAACATGATTTCAGTCGTTTAACGTCTTCGTGTGCAGACATGATTCCTTCCTCGTGTGGAAGCGGCGTTCGTTTGCACACAGGATATGAATCATCGTCTTCTTCTGTGGTTTCTTGTGCACAGCTTTCAGCGGTGAGGGATAAACTGTGTTCATCACTGATAAGTAATCAAACAGATTAGAAAAGTATTATTCATCTTTTGGGGAATTTAGAAAGGCATCATGGGAAACACCAGCGCTCATCTCTTCACCTGGTGACTGAGCCAGCCTGTTACTGACGGTCACTGCGAGCAGGAGTTCTGCTTCATGGTGATTAGAGATCATCGTCCTGCTTTTATTTCTGAACTCTGCTCTCGTACAGACGTCACATGACCTGTGAGTCACTTTCTCTGATGATCTCTATATTCAGCTCATGTGATGTCATGTCTTATATTCATTAAATATATTCACAATGGTTCATAAAATTAATTTATCAAAACATTAAATCAGACTTCTGTATAATTATACATTCATGTTTCTTTCATAGTTTTCTGCTTTAGTTTCTGTTCTTTGCCTCTAAACTGATTTTCATATTATCTCATCGTTTTAATGTAAGTGAGATGTTTTGCATAAAGGAAATCTGATGTGAAAAACACTGTTCCTGTTTCTGCAGAGAGTGTGTGTGTGTGTGTGTGTGTGTGTGTGTGTGTGTGTGTGTGTGTATTATGCCTGCAGGTACGTTGCAACTGCCGCAGTAAATAAACCCGAGCCCACTTCCTCTTCCCGGTTCAGACGGCCAATCGAAGTTCTCCGGCAGACAAAATGCAGTTCCTAGAAACACACCGGGTGTGTGTGTGTGTGTGTGTGTGTGTGTGTGTGTGTGTGTTTGATGGTTTCCTGGCTGAAAACATGTTCGCACTCTGCTCAGTCTCTGTAATGTGTGGCGCTCGCGGCAGGTCGGAGCAGCAGAAGGTGTTCGCGTGTCAGTCTGAGGCAGGAAAACTATGACAGAGATCACACAACACCGTGTCCACCAGGTTTAAACACAGAGAGAAACCTGTCCATGAACAGCGACAGAGGAGAGCAAACTGCAGATTAACTGTCAACAAACACCAACAATATTAACACGTCATGTGTCCAAACAAAACCTGAAAAATCTCATTTAAGAGTAAAAAAACACTTAGAACATGAAGAGGAATCTTAACGTCACGGAGACTACATCCAGGTTTTACACAGTCTGCGGGGACGTCACGGAGGCTACGTCCAGGTTTAGACAGTCTGCGGCGACGTCATGGAGACTACGTCCAGGTTTTAGACAGTCTGCGGCGACGTCACGGAGACTACGTCCAGGTTTTAGACAGTCTGCGGCGACGTCACGGAGACTACGTCCAGGTTTTAGACAGTCTGCGGGGACGTCACGGAGACTACGTCCAGGTTTAAACAGTCTGGGGGGACGTCACGGGGACTACGTCCAGGTTTTAGACAGTCTGCGGGGACGTCACAGAGACTACGTCCAGGTTTTAGACAGTCTGCGGGGACGTCACAGAGACTACGTCCAGTTTTAGACAGTCTGTGGGGACGTCACGGAGACTAAAACTTAAATAAAGTTTCTTCTTCATGTGAGGTGAACATAAATCCTCACAGGAAGCAGAACATGAAGTTTCTCCGTGTCGGACACGTTAAAGGGTTAAACATGTTCGATATGACACGTCTGATCTGAGCTGAAACTCGACACCTCTCCAGGCTGTGACGCAACGCCACTTCCTTGTAATTACATGTGGGCGTCATGGGAGGAAATTCCCAACAGACATGAAAGACAGCAGAGGTGTGTGTGTGTGTGTGTGTGTGTGTGTGTGTGTGTGTGTGTGTGTGTGTGTGTGTGTGTGTGTGTAAACCTGGACAGGTTCAGGCAGAAGCTCTAAAGTTTCTTTAACCTGATCTCAGCTGAAGCTTCACTCACAAACATCTGAAGATGTGTGTGTGTGTCTCTCATATATCAGTAGATGATTTGATATATTATAAACACGCCATGACTCTGTCATGTATGTAAACATGTCCATAATATTAGAAACAGCTGTCAGACACCTCAGCTCAGCTCTGGTGTTTGATGCATCCGAGATGTTTGACTTCATTGAAGGTCTTTCAGTGACTAAGCTCTCCAGAAGAAGCAGCAGCATCATGGACAAAATGATTTGTCCAGAACTTCAAGTTTCCAGTGAAGAGTTCACGGGTC
>NC_040011.1:9333342-9338342 GCF_000972845.2 Larimichthys crocea | reverse complement strand
AGTATGTGTGAGTATGTGTGAGTGAGTATGTGAGTATGTGTGAGTGAGTATGTGAGTATGTGTGAGTGAGAGAGTGAGTGTGTGTGAGTGAGTGTGTGTGAGTGAGTATGTGTGAGTGTGAGTGTGTGTGAGTGTGTGTGAGTATGTGTGAGTGAGTATGTGAGTGTGTGTGAGTGAGAGAGTGAGTGTGTGTGAGTGAGAGAGTGTGTGTGAGTGAGTATGTGTGAGTGTGAGTGTGTGTGAGTATGTGTGAGTGAGTGAGTGAGTGAGTGTGTGTGAGTGTGTGTGAGTATGTGTGAGTGAGTGAGTGAGTGTGTGTGAGTATGTGTGAGTGTGAGTGAGTGTGTGTGAGTATGTGTGAGTGTGAGTGAGTGAGTGAGTGTGTGTGTGAGTATGTGTGAGTGAGTGTGTGTGAGTGAGTGTGTGTCAGTATGTGTGAGTGAGAGTGAGTGAGTGTGTGTGTGTGTGAGTATGTGTGAGTGTGAGTGAGTGAGTGTGTGAGTGTGAGTGAGTGAGTGAGTGAGTGTGAGTGAATGTGTGTGAGTGTGAGTGAGTGAATGTGTGTGAGTGTGAGTGAGTGAGTGTGCGTGTGTGTGAGTGAGTGCGAGTGTGTGAGTGTGTATGTGTGTGTGTGTGTCCCTGAACTCTGACGAGCATCAAACGTCGCAGACAGGAAGTGTTACCTTGATGGTGGGGTACGTCTTCCTGTTCTTCTCACTGGAGGCTCCTGGCAGACCGCCGTGAGACGGACCCTCACAGCCGTACCTGAACCTGAAGCCACGCTGAGACACACACACACACACACCTGAATTACACACAGTATAACGCTGCGTCATGTTTCTGTCTGTATATTTTATATTTTTTCCTCTCACATCAGACTGTTCACATCTTTACCTGTTTGGGCTGCTCCACGATCTGCAGGTACGGTCCGTCCACTGAAACAGACACACATGAAACATGACGCAACACAATCAGCTGTGAGCGGACACGTTGTGTCAATCAGGCGAACAAAGCTAGCAGTTTCCCCCCGTTTCCAGTCTTTGTGCTAAGCTAGGCTAAACTCGTCCCGGACACACATGGATCTGAACCACAGACAGTCAGAGGTCAGAGGTCAGCGATCATCACCTGTCCAGGTGGGGATGAGTCTCGTCTTTGACCTCGTCGTCTCGCTGACTTGAGCGTCTCATTAGTCAGCCCTGATCATGTTCATCACGTTGAACAGGAGCTGACGTTACAGGGAAGAACGGAGGTGTCGTGCCAGAACAGGAGCTGACGTTACGGGGAAGAAAGGAGGTGTCGTGCCAGAACAGGAGCTGACGTTACGGGGAAGAACGGAGGTGTCGTGCCAGAACAGGAGCTGACGTTACGGGGAACAACGGAGGTGTCGTGCCAGAACAGGAGCTGACGTTACGGGGAAGAACGGAGGTGTCGTGCCAGAACAGGAGCTGGTTGAGCTGCTGTTGGAGCAGTCAGTGATATCATCTGTCAGTGAGGATGAATCACATGTGAATGAGCGAGGTCTTCCCCTCGTCCTGCTCGTCCTTCTGTCTTTAACGGGGAAGTGAGAGCAGCCACACAGATACAGACACGTCATGAAACTCAGCTTTCACTCTGCCACACGGGTTTCCACACGTTACACCAACGTTACATGAACGTTACACCAACGTTACATTCATGTAACAGTCATTCGTCTAACAGATTGCCTCCTCTCAGCTGTCATTGTATCATTAATGAGCTGTCAATCACACTTTAACGAGAGCTGATGATGAGACCACTAACGAGTTCGATTCAGCTGGTTTATATGACAACAAACACTCGAAACGCGTCCGGACCGGGACCGAGCCCTCAGAATCAAAGCTGCAGTTCTGTCACTAGACTTGATGAGCTGCTTTCTCTAATGAGTGCAGGAAAACAAACCAGTTCAGAGCGTCATACCTGAGCAGGGAGAGGTCGGCGATCACGCTCTGATCACAACATGACAGTTTGATGTTCAAAGACAACGCTGCGACAAATCATTAGAAACAACCTGCGAGCACCGACGGAACCAGAACGTCAGAGAGAGACGATAAAGAACAACACTGACATGTCACTGAATGAGTCGTGTCGTGAATCAAGGCAGCGCCATGTTCAGTCAGTTACAATGACGAGTCTGGATCAGAAGCTCAGTGTGTCACCAGTGAAGGTGAGACTCACCTGTCCGCAGGGACGACGTCTGAGACATCGCAGGAAAATGTGTAAACTCCCACGACGGATCCATCATGATGTTGTCAAAAATCTGAAAGAGGACGTCAGACAGGAAGTTAAAGTCCGTGAGAAGGCAAGTCCACGATTTCTTTCCAAACACAACAAACACATGAAGACGGACGTGGAGCCAGAGGTTCAGACTGTTTGTCACCAGCTGTCAGTCCAGGATTTTGTGGGCGGTCCTAAAACGAGACCGTGTGATGTCATGTGGTGGACATTAACATAGAATTAGCATAGCTAATAGCACAGCAGCCTTAACGAACAGGTTGTGGAGCTGAACAACAATAATACTGCTGTTACAGTGCTAATACGAGATCATTAACATAAAATTAGCATATTGTGCTCTGCCAAGGGGGCGTGGCTTTGACACATTCAGTGGACACGCCCCCACAGTCCTGGAGCTGAGAGTTCATGTTTACCTGACTTTGACACATGATCACATGACTTCACCTTTCTCTTAGAAACTTTAAACTCTTATTCTGAAGTCAGACAGGAAGTCGGCTGATTAATAAACACTAATCACTGCAGCTATCTCTTTATTAACACTTCCTGACGGTGTGTGTGTGTGTTCAGGTGAGCCTATGACTGACCTGTCTGAGGTGTGTGTGGTCTGTCCTCACTGTCCTAACAAGCTGAGACTTAACGAGCTGAATGAAGACAGACAAGCTGAGTCCTCATGCAGAGGATCCACAACCTCCACAGTCCGACTGAAATGTCTCTGAGACTGAGACTACCTGAACTCTGAGACTGAGACTGAGACTACCTGAACTCTGAGACTGAGACTGAGACTACCTGAACTCTGAGAAACAACATGTGTGTGTTGTGACCACAGAAGAAGAAGAGCTGCAGGTGAGCTTACCTGGTTGGAGGTGTGAAGGTAGTGGTCGTCTCCAGCCATGATGTCTGCAAAGGTTCACACACGTTAGGGACACGTTAATGAGACACACACTGTCACACACATTTATCAGTATTTATTAGAATATTTAAAAACTCTCTAAATCACCTGATTAAAGACAGTAAACATTATAATTAAATAATAAGATAATAACTGACACAGTGCATCATTAGTGATGTATTTACATTGTTATTGTTAATTATTAATATACTTTATTTTATTATTTTAATATTAATCTTTGTCTTTCTAATTATCATTATTTTATGTATGTATTTATTAATACAAATTTATGTTGTTTTTAATATTATTTTTTTTATATAATATATATAATATTTTTTTATATGTTTTATTTATAATGATATTTTATTTATTTCTTATGATATATATATTTTATTATTTTTTATAGTTTTTATGTATTAATATATTTTATTTATTTATAATAATATTTATTTATTTATTTATTAATAATTTTATTTATTTATTTATTTATTAATAATTCTCTGACACTTGTTGCTGCTTGGCATTGCGCGTCCACGCAGCGGTTACACATGAACGCGCCTGTTAGCTCCCCGGCTAACAGTTAGCACTTACCGGACCGCCTGTTTCGTGTGATTTGTGCCGTTAACGCGTCCGTTTGAACAAACAAACACATGAACCGTGAACACCAGCTCGCCCTCACACACTCACCGGCAGCAGCCCGGCTCACGGACGCTCTGACGGCACAAAACAAGCCGGACAAAGCGCTACCTGTCCGGGGTTAGCAGGAGGTTCCGGAGGAAGCGGCGCGAAACTGCGTTTGAAAATCCGTCAGTTTGGACTTTTCTCCGGGTTTCACCTTCAAACGTCGAACCGCAGAACACGGATCAATAAACCGTGAAGTCGTGAGAGTCCAGGCTCGAGTTCGGCTGGTTTTAAATCCACATTAGAGTTTAAATGAGGCGGTAATCTGAGCTCCAGCCCGCGGGTCCGCCACAGAAACGTGGCTGCGCTAACACAACCAGCGGGTCAGAAGTCTGACTGCGTCCGGAACCGAGACTTCATGTCGGCTGCGTATGAGCCGAATTCCCCGCGGGGTCCACCTGTGTCCGGTGATACCGACGTCAGGCGCGTTCTGCTCGCTGACAGCTGAAGTTCCCGTTTCTCCGGCGCCGCGCGCAGAGTTACCTGGCTAATGAGGAAGTGAGCAGCACAACAAAGCTCGCGCTGCTGTTCGCGGGTCACCGTTACATTTATGCAAATGAGGCGAACTCGTTACCTCCGTCCTTACCTGGTTAGCTCGGTCAGGTGAATCAGGCTCAACATGAACTGTGAGTGACAGCGCTCGGTCCGCTCCGCGTCAGGTCACGTCCCCGCTCCATCAAACCGCGGCTTCAACTGGACTGCGTCATGACGCCACGCCCCGCGTCATTACAGCCTAATTAACACAAGATAATTACTTTAATCCAGGTGAGTAGTCTGGGTTTATATCCGCACGAGCCGCAGGTGACAGAGTTCGTCTCGTTCAGAAAGTTGATTTCCTTCCTCACTGGAAATTCCCTGTGACGTGTGAGCAGAGAGGAGGTGAGGCAGGAGGAGGTCTCACTCCGAGCCCGAACCCTGCGAAACACCTTTAATCACACTCACACCAACTCTGGCTTTACGTCACAGGACAGGTAGTGAACAGGTGTGCACGCGTACAGGTAACCTCTCATCAAGTTACAGACGTCCTGATAATGAACTCTGGTTCTGATTGTTAGTGTGCAGCGACCTCTGCTGGTTCAAACCACGCTACTGCAATCGGATTTTCCTATTGGCTGATCTGTGTCAGGTGACCTGCATGGAGGCAGCTTTCATCAGCACCCACCTGATATAAACCTCTGAC
>NC_040011.1:9329926-9333332 GCF_000972845.2 Larimichthys crocea | reverse complement strand
ACGTCACAGGACAGGTAGTGAACAGGTGTGCACGCGTACAGGTAACCTCTCATCAAGTTACAGACGTCCTGATAATGAACTCTGGTTCTGATTGTTAGTGTGCAGCGACCTCTGCTGGTTCAAACCACGCTACTGCAATCGGATTTTCCTATTGGCTGATCTGTGTCAGGTGACCTGCATGGAGGCAGCTTTCATCAGCACCCACCTGATATAAACCTCTGACACGGGACTCACACAGGAGGCGGAACGGTAGTGCCGCTGTACTTTGCCCGGTGTCAACTCACACCGGACGCTTTTCAGCTGCGGAACGGCAGCGGAGCGAGCCGGCCGTTTTCACGCAAGATCACGAGATCACACGAGAATCCAAGCGAGACCCCGCGACAAACAGTGTATAAAGAAAACAACAACAGCAAACAGCTGACTTTGCTTCTCCAACATGGAGGAGATTAAAAAGCATCTGTTGTGTCATAAAGGATTGTGTGTTGTTCCACTTCAACAATCAGTCTCTCGTTGAGACCCTTTGATCGATCTTTGATCACCTGGTGCCACCGGTCATGACGTAACGTTGATGTGAAGTTGTAAAAAGCTACATGAACTGCGTATTGTGTTTTATTTTGAAAGGGGGCGGAAGTTTATTATGTTGATTCTGTGTCGGGTTTCCTGTCTGGTGCGCAGTGCTCTGTTGAAATTTACAGATCCACGTCTGATCCGCGCCCTGTGTGAGTTGGCCTTGACTGTCAGACACTGACACGTCATGACCCGCTTCAACACACGGACACTGCGTGACCCGCTTCAACACACGGACACTGCGTGACCCGCTTCAACACACTGACACTGCGTGACCCGCTTCAACACACTGACACTGCGTGACCCGCTTCAACACACTGACACTGCGTGACCCGCTTCAACACACTGACACGTCGTGACCCGCTTCAACACACTGACACTGCATGACCCGCTTCAACACACGGACACGTCATGACCCGCCTTCAACACACTCACTGTCTGACCCGCTTCAACACACACGGACACGTCATGACCCCTTCAACCACACGGACACTGCATGACCCGCTTAACACACGGACACTCAATGACCCGCTTCAACACACTGACACTGCATGACCCGCTTCAACCACTGACACTGCATGACCCGCTTTCAACACACTGACTACTCATGACCCGCTTCAACACACGGACACGTCATGCCCCTGTCACACACTGACACTGCATGACCCCTTCAACACAGGACACTGATGACCCGCTTCAACACACGTGACCTGCTGACCCGCTTCAACACACGGACATCATGACCCGCTTCAACACACGGACACGTCATGACCGCTTCAAAACACGACTATGACCGCTTCAACACACGGACACTGCATGACCCGCTTCAAACACCGACATGGTACCCATTCAACACACGGACACTGCATGACCCGCTTCAAGCCCCGGGAGCAATCTTACCATTCAACACCGGACACTGGCATGACCCGCTTCAACACACGGACACAGTCATGACCCGCTTCAACACACGGGACACTGCATGACCCGCTTCAACACACGGACACTGCAGACCCGCTTCAACACACGGACAACTCATGACCCGCTTCAACACACGGACACGTCAGTGACCCCGAATTCACACACTGACACTGCATGACCCTCTCAACACTACGGACACGTGATGACCCGCTTCAACACACGGAACCATGACCTTCAACACAGACACTGCATGACTTGTTCAACACCCGGACTCGTCATGGACCCGCTTCAACCACTGACATGCAGACCCTGCTCAACATACACGGACCTTCAAGAATCTGCCGCTTCAACACAACTGACACTAATGGCACAGGACCGCTTCAACACACACGACTGAACTCACTGACACGTCGACCGTTTCAACACCGGACACGTCATGACCCCTTTCAACACACGGACACGTCATGACCCGTTTCAACACGCGACACTGCAGGACACCGGTTTCAACACACGGACACGTCATCGTACCCGCTTTCAACACACGGACACGTCATGACCCGCTTCAACACACGGACACGTCATGACCCGTTTCAACACACGGACACGTCATGACCCGCTTCAACACACGGACACGTCATGACCCGTTTCAACACACGGACACTGCATGACCCGTTTCAACACACGGACCTGCATACCCGCTTCAAACACAAGACACTGCATGACCCCTCTTCAACACACGGACACTGCATTGACCCCTTCAACCACAGGAAACCACGTCATGACCCGCTTCAACACACGGACACGTCATGACCCGCTCACCACTGACACTGCATGACCACTCAACACACGGACACTGCGACCCGCTTCAACACACGGACATGCGATGACCCGCTTCAACACACGGACACTGCATGACCCGCTTCAACACACGGACACTGCATGACCCGACTTCAACACACGGACCACATGCATGACCCGCTTCAACACACGGACACTCATGACCCGCTCAAACACACTGACACTGCATGACCCGCTTCAACACACTGGACACTGCTGACCCGCTTCAAACACACGACACGCATGACCCGCTTCAACACACGAGACACATCATGACCCGCTTCAACACACTGACATCGCTCACCCGCTTCAACCACACTGACACTGCATGACCCGCTTCAACACACTGACACTGCGATGACCCGCTTCAACACACGGACACGTCATGACCCGCTTCAACACACGGACACTGCATGACCCGCTTTCAAACACACGACACTGCATGACCGACTTCAACCACTGACACTGCCATGACCCGCTTCAACACACGGACACTGCATGACCCGCTTCAACACACGACCTGCATGAACCCGCTTCAACACACGACACTGCATGACCCCTTCAACACAATGACCGCTGCATGACCCGCTTCAACACACTGACACGTCATGACCCCTCAAACAGACTCTGACACCGCTTCAACACACGGACCACTGCATGACCCGCTTCAACACACGCACACGCATGACCCGCTTCAACACACGGACACTGCAGAACCGCTTCCAACACACGGACACGTCATGACCCGCTTCAACACACGGACACTGCATGACCCGCTTCAACACACTGACACTGCATGACCCGCTTCAACACACGGACACTGCATGACCCGCTTCAACACACTGACACTGCATGACCCGCTTCAACACACTGACACTGCATGACCCGCTTCAACACACTGACACTGCATGACCCGCTTCAACACACTGGACACGTCATGACCCGCTTCAACACACGGACACTGCGTGACCCGCTTCAACACACGGACACTGCATGACCCGCTTCAACACACTGACACGTCATGACCCGCTCTCACATTCAGATTTGCTGCAGACAATAGTCCAAACTGTGACGTCTAATCATC
>NC_040011.1:9279382-9329896 GCF_000972845.2 Larimichthys crocea | reverse complement strand
AGCCTTGGTTGAGTTCCGGGACGAACGGACTGGTGTCGTGCGCCAGAACAGGAGCTTACGTTCCGGGGAAAGACGGAGTGTTTCGCTGCCAACAGGAGCTGACCTGTTACGGGGACGAACGGACGAGTTGTCGTGCCAGAACAGGAGCTGGTTGATCTGCTGTTGGAGATTCCGTGATTCTCTGTCAGGAGGATGAATCACATGTAAAATGAGCGAGGTCTTCCCCTCGTCTGCTGTCCTCTGTCTTTTAACGGGGAAGTGAGAGCAGCCACCACCGCTACCGACACGGTCATGTAAAACTCAGGCTTTCCACTCTTGCCAACACGGGTTTCACACGTTACACCAACGTTACATGAAAGTTTACACCAACGTTACATTTCATGTAACAGTCATTCGTCTAACAGATTGCCTCCTCTCAGCGTCATTGTATCATTAATGAGCACACTTTAACGAAGTGAGCTGATGATGAGGACCACCTACACGATGTTCGATTCAGCTGCGTTTATCTGGACAACAAACACTCGAAACGCGTCTGCTTGGACCGGGCCCGAGCCCTCAGAATCAAAGCTGCCAGATTCTGTCACTAGACTTGATTGAGCTGCTTTCTCTAATGGTGCAGGGGGAAACAAACCAGTTCAGAGCGTCATTAACCTGCGCAGGAAGGCGGTCGGCGATCACGCTCTGATCACAACCTGACAGTTGAGTTCAACGACAACGTGCCGACCAAATCATAGAAACAACCTGCGACTGTCTGCCACGAAGAATCAACCAGAACGTCCAGCGAGACGCTAAAGAACAACACTGGACATGTCATGAATGAGTCGTGTCGTGACTCGAGGCAGCGCCATGTTCAGTCATTTACATGACGAGTCTGGATCAGAAGCTCGTGTTGCACCAGGAAGGTGAGACTCACCTGTCCCCGCCAGGGACGACGTCTGAAGAATCGCAGTAAAAGGAAAAATGTTGTAAACTCCCACGACGGATCCATCATGATGTTGTAAAACCTGCAAGAGGGACCGTTTTTCCAGGACAGAAGTTAAAGTCCCGTTGAGAGGCAAGTCACGATTCTTTCCAAACCACAACAAACCACATGAGACGGACGTGGATCCAGAGGTTTCAGACATGTTTGTCACCAGCCTCTCAGTCCAGGATTTTGTGGGCGGTCCTAAACGAGGACTGTGTGATTCCCGTGGTGGACATAACATCGCATTAGCATAGCTAATAGCACCAGCAGCCTTAACGAACGGTTGTGGCGCTGACCAACAAACATACTGCTGTTACAGTGCCTCATCCGAAGATCATTAACATAAAATTAGCATATTGTGCTCTGCCAAGGGGGCGTGGCTTTGACACATTCAGTGTACACGCCCCCAACGTCCTGGAGCTGAGATGTTCGTTACCTGACTTTGACACCTTATCACATGGACTTCACCTTTCTCTTAGAAACTTTCAACTCTTATTCTGAAGTCAGACAGGAAGTCGTTGATTAAATAACCACTAAAAAAACCATCACTGCAGCTCTATCTCTCCTTAACACTTTCCTGTACGGTTGTTTGTGTTGTGTGTGTTGTGTTTGTTGTGTGTGTGTGTGTGTGTGTGTGTGTGTGTGTTAGGTGAGCCTATGGACTGAGCTGTCTGAGGTGTGTTGGTCGTCCTCACTGTCCTAACAAGCTGAGACTTAACGAGCTGAATGAAGACCGACAGCTGAGTCCTCATGCAGAGGATCCACACCCTTCCACAGTCCGACTGAAATGTCTCTGAGACTGAGGCCTACCTGGAAACTCTGAGGACTGAGAATACCTGACATCTGCGACTTGAGACTGAGACTACCTGAACTCTGAGACTGAGACACCTAACCTCTGAGGACTGCGACACCTTAAACTCTGAGACTTAGACTACCTGAACTTTCTGAGACTGAGGACTCCCTGAACTCTGAGACTGCAGACTGAGACTACCTGAAACTCTGAGATCGAGGACTCTGAGACTACCTGAACCTCTGAGACTGTGACTGAGACTACCTGAACTCTGGACTGAGACTGAGACTACCTGACACTCTTAGACTGGACTGAGACTACCTGAACTCTGAGACTGAGACTACCTGAAACTTCAGAGAAACCAACATTGTGTGTGTGTGACCAGCAGAAGAGAGCTGCAGGTGACTACCTGGTTGGAGGTGGTGAAGGTAGTGTCGTCTCCAGACCTGATGTCTGCAAAGGTTCACACACGTTAGGAACACTTAATGGACACCACACTGTCACACACATTTATCAGTATTTATTCAGAAATTTCAAAACTCTTCTAAATCACTGCTTAAAGACAGTAAACACTATTATAATTAAATAATAAGATAATTAACTGCACACATGCATCATTAGTGATGTATTTACATTGTTATTGTTAAATTACTTAATATAGCTTTATTTATATTATTTTAATCATATAATCTTTTTTTTAATTCATCATTATTTATGTATGTATTTATTAATACAAATTCGTTGTTTGTTTTTAATATTATTTTTATTTATAATAATATATATTTTTTTTTATATGTTTATTTTATAATGATTTTTATTTATTTCTTCACTGATAATTATATTTCTACTATTTTCTATGTTTATAATATGTTTATTTATTTATAATAATATTTATTTAATTTATTTATTAATAATTATTTTTATTATTTATTTATTAATAATTCTCTGCACTTGCTGTTGCTTGGCATTGCCGCGTCCACGCAGCGCTTACACATGAACCGAGCCTGTTAGCTCCCGGCTAACAGTTAGCACTTACCGACCGCTTTTCCTGTTTTCATGTGATTATTGTGCCGTTAGCGTCCGTTGAAGAACGAAACAAACACATTAACCCGTGAACACCAGCCGCCCTCACACACTCACCGGCAGCAGCCCGCTCACGACGCTCTGACGTAACACAAACAAGCCGGACAAAGCGCTACTCTGTCACGGGGTTTAGCAGAGGTTCCGGCGGAAAGCGGTCCGCGAACTGCGTCTTGAAAAGTCCGTCAGTTTGGACTTTTCTCCGGGTTTCACCTTCAAACGTCGAACCGCAGAACACGGATCAAATTAAACGTGAAGTCGTGAGAGTCCAGGCTCGAGTTCGGCTGGTTTTAAATCCACATTAGTTTAAATGAGGCGGTAATCTGAGCTCCAGCCCGCGGGTCCGCCACAGAAACGTGGCTGCGCTAACACAACCAGCGGGTCAGAAGTCTGACTGCGTCCGGAACGGGACTTCATGTCGGCTGCGTATGAGCCGAATTCCCCGCGGAGTCCACCTGTGTCCGGTGATACCGACCGTCAGGCGCGTTCTGCTCGCGACAGCTGAAGTTCCCGTTTCTCCGGCGCCGCGCGCAGAGTTAACCTGGCTAATGAGGAATGTGAGCAGCAAAACAAAGCTCGCGCTGCTGGCGCGGGTCACCGTACATTTATGCAAAATGAGGCGAACTCGTTCCCTCCGTCCTTACCTGTTAGCTCGGTCAGGTGTGAATCAGGCTCAACTGAACTGTGAGTGCCAGCGCTCGGTCCGTCCGCGTCAGGTCACGTCCCCGTCCATCAAACCGCGGCTTCAACTGGACTGCGTCATGACGCCACGCCCCGCGTCATTACAGCCTAATTAACAAAAGATAATTACTTTAATCCAGGTGAGTAGTCTGGGTTTATATCCGCACGAGCCGCAGGTGACAGAGTTCGTCTCGTTCAGAAAGTTGATTTCCTTCCTCACTGGAAAAATCCTGTGACGTGTGAGCAGAGAGGAGGTGAGGCAGGAGGAGGGGTCTCTCACTCCGAGCCCGAACCCTGCGAAACACCTTTAATCACCACTCACACCCACTCTGGCTTTACGTCACAGGGACAGGTAGTGAACAGGTGTGCCCACGCGGACAGGTAACCTCTCATCAAGTTACAGACGTCTCTGATAATGAACTCTGGTTCTGATTGTTAGTGTGCAGCGACCTCTGCTGGTTCAAACCACGCTACTGCAATCGGATTTTCCTGTTGGGATCTGTGTCAGGTGACCTGCATGGAGGCAGCTTTCATCAGCCACCCACCTGATATAAAACCTCTGGACTGTCAGGGACCCTGCTGCCACGTCTGAGGCATTCAACACAGGACACGCCGCTAAACACACGGACACTATACCCGCTTCAACACACGGACACGTCATGACCCGCTTCAAACACACGGACCGTCATGACACCGCTTCAAACACACGGGACACGTCATGACCCGCATTCAAACACACGCGGAACACTGCGTTGACCCGCTTCAACACACCGGACACGTCATGACCCGCTTCAACACACGACACGTCACTGACCCGCTTCAACCACACGGACACGTGCATGCACCCGCTTCAACACACGGACACTGCATGACCCGCTTTCAACACGACGACACGTCGTGACCCGCTTCAACACACGGACACGTCATGACCCGCTTCAACACACGGCACGTTGACCCGCTTCAACACACTGACACTGCATGGACCCGCTTCAACACACGGACACGTCATGACCCGCTTCAACACACTGGACACGTCACTGAACCGCCGCTTCAACACACGGACACTCATGACCCGCCTTCAACCACTGACCCGTCTGACCGCTTCACACACGGACACTGCATGACCCGCTTCAACACACGGACACTGCATGACCCGCTTAACACCACGGACACGTCATTTGACCCGCTTCACCAACGGACATGCATGACCCGCTTCACACCATTGACACTCGACCCGCTTCAACACACTGACTAGTCATGACCCGCTTCACACACGGACACGCATGACCCGCTTCAACACACTGACACTGCATGACCGCTTCAACACACGGACACGTCGTGGACCCGCTGCAACACATGACACTGCTGACCCGCTTCAAACACACGCGACACTGTCATGACCGCTTCAAACACACGGACACGTCATGACCGCTTCAACACCCGACTGTCAGACCGCTTCAACACTGAACTGCCATGACCCTTCAAACACACGGACACGTCATGACCCGCTTCACACCCTGACACTCATACCGACTTCAACACGGACACTGTCATGACCCGCTTCAACACACGGACACGTCATGACCCGCTTCAACACCACGGACCACTGCATGACCCGCTTCAACACACGCGACACGATGACCGTTCAACACACTGCACGCATTGACCCGCTTCAAACACACGTGACACTGCATGACCCGCTTCAACACACGGACACTGCATGACCCGCTTCAACACACGGACACATCATGACCCGCTTCAACACACGGAACTCATGGACCGCTTCACCACACAGGACAACGGTCGTGACCCGCTTCAACCCAACGGAACGCGTTGCTGACCCGCTTCAACACACTGGACACTGACATGACCCGCCTTCAACACACGGACACGTCGGTGACCCGCCTTCAACCACCACGGACACCGCATGACCGCTTCAACACACGACACTGCATGGACCCGCTTCAACACACGAGACACTGCCTACGGACCCGCTTCAACCACTGACACTGCATGACCCGCTTCAACACACGACACTGCATGACCCGCTTAACACACACGACACTGCATGACCCGCTTCAACACAACGGACACGTTCATGACCCGTTTCAACACACGGACATGTCATGACCCGCTTCAACCACGGACACGTCATGACCCGTTTCAACACACCGGACACTGCATGACCCGTTTCAACACACGGACACGTCATGACCCGCTTCAACACACGGACACTGCATGACCCGCTTCAACACACGGACACTGCATGACCCGCTTCCACCACACACGGGACACTGCATGACCCGACTTAACACAGACACGCATGCCCGCTTCAACACACTGCCACTGCATGACCCGACTTCAACACACGACACGTCATGACCCGCTTCAACACTACGGACACGTCATGACCCGCTTCAACACACTGACACGCTGACCCGCTTCAAACACACGGACACTGCATGCCGCTTCAACACCCGGACACCTCATGACCCGCTTCACACACGGACACGCTCATGACCCGCTTCAACCCACTGACAACTGCATGACCCGCTTCAACACACGGACACTGCATGACCCGCTTCAACACACTGACACTGCATGACCCGCTTCAACACACGGACACTGCATGGACCGCCTTCAACACACGGCACGCGCTGACCCGTTCAAACACACTGACCCTGCCATGACCCGCTTCAACACACGGACCACTGCATGACCCGTCTCTCAACACACGGACACTGCATGACCCGCTTCAAACACACTGACACTGCCATGACCCGCTTCAACACACGGACACTGCATGACCCGCTTCAAACACACGGACACCGCATGCCCCGCTTCAACACATACACTGCATGACCCCGCTTCACCACACTACTGCATGACCCGCTTCAACACACGACACTTGCATGAACCCGCTTCACACACTGACACTGCCTGGACCCGCTTCAACACAATGACACTGCATGACCACGCTTCAACACACTGACACGTCTATGACCCGCTTCACTTCACACCGGACACTGCGTGACCCCTTCAACACACGGGACACTGCTGACCCGCTTCAACACACACTAGACACGTCATGACCCGTTCAAACACACGGACACGTGCATTGACCCGCTTCAACACACGGGACACCTGCATACCGCTTCAACACACTGGACACGTCCTGACCCGCTTCAACACACGATGACACTGCTGACCCGCTTCAAACCCACCGACACTGCTGACCCGCTTCAACACACCTGACACTGCATGACCCGCTTCCAACACAATGACACTGATGACCACGCTTAACACACTGACACTCATGACCGCTTCAACACACGTGACACTGCAATGACCCGCTTCACACATGACACTGCATGACCCGCTCAACACCACTGACACGTCATGACCCGCTTAACCAGGTACTGACACTGCGTGACCCGCTTCAACACACTGACACTGCATGACCCGCTTCAACACACTGACACTGCGTGACCCGCTTCAACACACGGACACTGCGTGACCCGCTTCAACATTCAGGATTTGATGACGTCATCATCAGTCAGAGTGTCAGTAATAATGAATATTGTCCAGCTGTCACAGAAGCAGATGAAGTGTTTGTTAGCTGCTATGCTCGCTCACCCTCCTGTCCACTCACACACAAACATATTAGCAAGTTATGGCAAAGATCTCTGAGGAACCAGCAACGGGAACTTCATGAGGATCTGCAGGACGCTGGATGGCACAGTTCCAAACAGTTTGGACTCTGTGTGTGAACGCAGAGAACACAGGCAACAACACAACACACACAATGATCAGAGTGACATCACGGCAACACGTATGTTCATGTCCACACAATGATCAGAGTGTGACATCACGGCAACACGTATGTTCATGTTCACACGCTCTCTCTGCAGCTCTTTAAAGAGACGGACACGTTCACACTTCAGTGAGGAATGCTCCCAGAGAAAAATCTCCACAGCGATGTATCCCGTGTACCCGATAAATATTCAGCTTCTGCAGCATGACAGCATACATCATGTCTATGAGGTCATCACAGGTTTCTGTGACAATGGTTTTTTCAGATAATCCACGAGGATTTTTTAAATTTAAACTGAAACTTTTGGATATTTTCACAGTTTTTGTTGGTCCAGTACTGAGAGAGCTGAGTTCTTGTTTTTGACGCTGAGCAGCTCAGATTGTTTTCATAAATGTGACTGGGTGACTTTAGATAGAACACATTAGTTTAAATTAAAAGAAAGCCTCTGTAGGATCACTTCCAAAATACTGAGACCCTGAGATTCACCATCTGAACAGTTTCAGTGGACGTCCTCTGACGCGCCCAGTAGGACCTCTAACACCTGAGGTCCCCGTTCGGCACTTAGACAAGAAAATGTGAAAATAAGAACGAGGACGGAGGTTTTCACTTTCCATCAGGGGGCTGAGTTTAAAGTCCATGATCAGTGCAGAGTGAACCCTCCTGTCCAACATAGAAGATCTCTGGTGTGGGGTAAGCGTTGCTGACGTGCTGCCCCCTGCTGGTCAAACACAGCAGCACCATCATGCTGCTCTGGATCTTTGCATAGAAACTTTAACAGGAAATAAAAGAATAAAAGTTTATTTATTTATTTTGTGTGGGCTTCACATTTATTCAACGACTGCATTAAAAACTGTTACTCACGTCGTGTGATCGCTTCACCTACAAACCCAGAACTTACCTGAAATTCTGCTTTAACACCTTTAACACCTGGTCCCAGCTGTAATTAGTAACACAAAAAACTCCACCTGATGATTAAAGACTTGCATCTTTAATCTCATCATGTCGTTTGAGACTTTTAATGTGAAAATATAAAATAAACGTGTAAAAAGAAACGACAGAAACAATCAAACATTTAGTTCTTAGATGATCTGAAGTTTATTTTGATTAAACACATAAGAATCCAGTATTTTAAACAATAGATATATATATATCTTTAGCTTTAGTTATTACAACATTCATAATAACCTGAACGTCACATCTAAAGAGCGTCTGTAAAACAATTAGTGCAATTTACAATGAAAACTAAAAAAAACAGCTTCTCTCTGCAAAAATATACATATCATCTATTCAAGAAAACTTCAGGTAGAAACGTAAAAGAAACAATGAAATCTGGAGGCACGTTAGCTCAGAACACCACGGCAGGAAACACGTCACACATCAGAGCGTTTCAATGAGGCACTACACGGACTTCACCTGTCCTGTTTCAGACGGGCGGGGCTTAAAGACGACAGGTGAGTCAGACGCTATGAGGAAAACGTCACGTTGAAGCACATTTTAAAACATCCAACGACAAATTAAAGTTCATGGCATCGAAGAGAGAAAATACGTTTTAGGTTTGAGTTTTTCTGCTGCAACCAAACTTTATTTTAAAGTAAAGTTAAATAACAAATCTGTTAAATGATGCAGCAGACACCCAGAATGTTTTCATCTGACGCAGAACATGGAAATATTAAACTGCAGCATCAGATTCAAAGCATCTTTTTAACTTTCATTTTGTGTTTTTTTTTTGTTATTATATGATTACATCAAATGTAATAAATGGACTTTCTGTGAGTCCGTTCAGTCAGAGGTTTCAAGCTGCAGGATGTTTTTGTGCTTTGTTTGGACTGAAAACAAACTGAACTTCATGTTCATGCTAATCAAAGAATCTGATTTGAACTTGTTTCAGTTCATTCGTGTTAAAACCACCAGAAATGAGCTGACGAGGAATTCGGTTCAGTTTAAAGTTCTTTAACAGCGACGGACTCGTGAGTGGGAACAAAGAGCTGCTGTAATACACAACACACAGAACTACAGTACTTCATGCATGTAACAAAACACTGAACGTATCTGCACAGCTCACTCACAGCTACATCCTACTGTCAGTACACAGTGTCGACTTCAGCAGTTAATGCCACTGATGTGTCAGCGCTGAGAGCTCGTTACTGTAATCTCATTAAACCCACCTGCAGTGAAACAACAGACAGGTGGACTTTGACTCCAAACAGGATCAACGAAGCACAGAACTGAAACATTTCGTCACCTTCTAGCACCAAAAACTTTCAAATAAAAAACAAAGTACAGTGATTCAATACTGCTGTGGCTGCATCAAGAGCAGAAGGTCCTTCATCTAGTCCAGAACCGGACCTTCATGGACCTTCATGGACCTTTACAGACCTTCATGGACCTTCATGGACCGCCGCTTTACGTTCTGCATCTCTAGGAATGTGGACGAAGTTCATCAAATCCTCCTCCATCTTTCTGTTTGACACACCGGCAGCTGAGTCTCGTCTTTTCCTTCAGTGCCGGACTCGCTAACAATTCTTTTAAATTCGTTTAAAATGGAAAATAAACTCATGCCAGTTTGAGCATTTATGATTTTATGCGGTCGACCAATAATTACTGCTCGATGTCACTCGTATAATGTGATCAGTATCAGCTGATCAATATTTTATTTGTTGCTTTAAGTTAATTTGTTTTAGCTGAGCAGCTAGCCCACCAAGCTGATACCAAGTCTTTATCTCCCTGCAGTGATTCGATCTCAGGAATTTAAACCTTCATTTTAATCTACAATCTTTGTTCCAGCCATCGAGCTGCTCGTTAGTTAAGCGAGTAATTCACGTATCTTTCCAGCTGCAGTCATTTCAGTACGTTTATACCCCGATGAGTTTTTCTGCTTTAATATAACTGAGTACGATTTGCTGACTCGTCGTGTTCATGTAGCTCCATGTTCAAACATTTACAGCCTCAGGTCGCTTCGTTTAAAACATCTTTTATTCTTTTAAAAAGCTAAAGTAGCCTGTGTTCTCTCGTTTGACTAATTATCGTGACTTACTTTTAGTTTGTTGTTGTTATTTTTTGGCATACGGGCCGGTTAGCTAGCTGTACAGTAAACTAACAGTGACTGAGCAGAACTTCAGAACTTTAAATGTTTTTTAGTCATTTAGAGATTTAGTTTCATTTGTTTAAATTTTGTGATTTAGCTTCACTTCATAAACTCAGCCTAACACAGCTTCAGTGCTACGAGACAGAAAGAAGTCAAACATCACAGCTAACTACGTTAGCATGAGCTGAAGACTTAAAACACGACGAACTTCAACATGTCACTGACGAGACAGAGTCAGCTCGTTAACGACACGTCTCATCTCTTTAATTACATTAAGATATTTGTGCTAATCAAGGTTAGCCACATGCTAACAGTTTCTAGTTTTTTACTTTTAGATGATCTAAACACGACGTCTGTTTGTTTGAAGTAATCTGAGTAATCTGAGTAATCTGAGTAATCTGCCTGATCTGATCATTCAGGCTGTGTAAAGTTATTAAGATCTTATTATTACAACATGATGATTCATAGCAGAGCGAACTCATCGGCCAAAGAAAACTGTGAAACACAAACTGATCTCCAGTCAGCCTCAGCTGATTGATCAGACACAGCTTCACCGCAACACGAGCGTCTGAAACCAACGAGACCAAACGATTTCACACGAGGAGAAGAAGAAGAAGAAGAAGAAGAAGAAGAAGAAGAAGAAGAAGCTGCAGCGGGTCGGAAACATAATGTGGTCGCAGCTTCTCAAAGAAACTGCCCGTCAGTCTCTGCAGTGAGGTCACCATCATCATCATCACCATCATCATCATCACTCGATAGCTGCACATCATCTTCACGACTAAAGTTAGAACTGATACTGGGTCTACTGCTACAAAGTTCTGAACTGTGTTAAATACTTTGAGCTTATCGCTGAGTCAAAGTTCAACAGAACTCGGTTAATGTCGTGAACCTCCCGTCACGTGTTACTCTAGAAAAGTTCCTGTCATGGACGTTATGATGGATTCTGTGTCTGGTCAGCAGGATGGAAACGAGATCCGAGTCGGGTCCAGCTGATCCAGGATCCAGGACTAACCCTCCTCCAGTCGCCCTGCGGCCCGTCCTGAGGGCAACCACGGCCGGCTGCTGGACACAAAATGGCGTCAGCAGGAAGCAGGTGAAAGGCAGGACGCCGATCTTCAGCCGGTGAGTCAGTGTCCTCCGTCTCTGGAGGACGGACTCTCAGAGCGACCGTCCTTCACGCCAGCTGAGGACTTCTTCTGCTTCTGCTTCGACTTCCTCAACATACGAACCTACGGTCACAGCAGAGGGACAAAGTACACTCAACTACCAATAAACTACAGGTGTCCACAGGTGTCCACAGGTGTCCACAGGTGTCCACAGGTGTACGGGTGCCCTGCGGGGACAAATACAGCATACCTTTGGTCCAGCAGCAGAGATGATGATGTGTCCTGGTGGTTGGATCCACGGTTCTCCATCCACCTGGACAGGTATGGGTTTACTCACAGTCAGCCGGATGTAGTTCCCTTGAGCAATACGAATCCCTGAACGCATCCCGCTCTGCACCTGGCCCTGAACACACACACACACACACACACACACACACACACACACACAGCTGAAAGCTCTGGATAAAGCAGTCAGCGTCCTTGAGTTCAGTCTGTTTGTGTTTGTACCATGTGGACGACTCCAGTGACGCCGACGACCTCCAGCAGGCCGTCATCGATGCTTGGTCTCCCATGGCGACCATCGGCCTCCGACCCCCAGAGGTCAGCACCAGAACCCCAACTACACACACACATACAGGAAGATAAGTGTAAGGTCATGTGTGTGTGTGTGTGCGTGTGTGTGTGTGTGTTACCTGGGTATGTTGAGGAAGATCAGACCCTCGATGTTCGGTAACGGGACGTTCTGAGCGTCCACCTGAAGCTGCAGCTCTTTGTGGAGGCTCCTGGTGTAACTGATCTTCTGCAGGCCGACCTTCACGTACACACCTTTGTTATGGAACCTGGGGGGCGGGGCATGGGCGGGGCATGATGCAGGTGTCGCTGAAGGTAAATGAAGTGTTTGTTTGTGTCTGAGTGACCTGAAGTTTTACCTGCTGGTGAATTTATCCGGGTCGTCCTCGCGGGCCTGGTGGAAGTCGAGGCTGAGCTCTGCGTCGATGCCGAGTCCAAAGTAGTTATTCATCTGGACGATCTGAGGACAGACACAGCAGTCAGTCGTCCACATACAGAGACACGCAAACTGTCCTGCAGGACCTGGACACACCTTAGGCGGCTCCAAGAAGCCGTTGTCCTTCCCGTCTTCAGAGATGTCCTGAGCGTCCAGCAGGATGGTCCATCGGTCCATCAGAACCTCGTCTGCCTCGTCCACAGAGACCAGGATGTGGTGGGGGTCCTCGCCGCTGTAACCGGCTCCCCAGCGCAGGATACGAGCCAGGTCGTTACCTGAGCAGGTGAGAGAGGCCAACATCTGTTTATGCTAAGCTAGCTGATGTTATCAAATGTTATTAGTTTCATATTTTGAGTTTGTTGTTTTAGTGAAATCATTTATAAAAACTTCCAGATTAGTTTCAGGTGCGATACCGTGACGCCAGGTATTAGCACGCTAACGTTAGCATAGTCCGTTAGCTATAGAGCAGTCCCAAATCTCTACGTAAGAGCTAGCTTGTTAGCTGCAGCCTGTTTTAATTTAATTATAAAACTCAAAGCTACGTTAGCTCAAGGCTACGTTAGCTCAAAGCTACGTTAGCTCAAGGCTACGCTAGCTCAAGGCTACGCTAGCTCAAAGCTACCGTTAGCTCAAGGCTACGTTAGCTCAAAGCTACGTTAGCTCAAGGCTAGGCTAGCTCAAGGCTACGTTAGCTCAAGGCTACGTTAGCTCAAGGCTACGTTAGCTCAAAGCTACGTTAGCACAAGGCTACGTTAGCTCAAGGCTACGTTAGCTCAAGGCTACGCTAGCTCAAGGCTACGTTAGCTCAAGGCTACGCTAGCTCAAGGCTACGCTAGCTCAAGGCTACGTTAGCAGGCTAAGTGTCGCGTGTGCTGGTCTGACCTGTTCCCAGTGGTACGATGCCGATGGGCGGTTCTCGACAGACCAGTTTGTGCCGGACGGCCTCCAGGACTCCGAGCACCCAGCCCACCGTCCCATCGCCCCCACAGACCAGCACCCGAAACCTGGGAATCTCCCTGAACGTGTGGAGGCTGCAGCAGAGAAGAAGAACAGGACGGTGAGACACGTTTTATTTCGGAGTCAGACTTCGTTCCGGCGTCCGGCGCTCACCCAGCCAGCGGTCCTCCGTTGGAGATGTCAAAGACCTGATGAGGGTTCAGAAGCTTCCGGAAGCTGTAGAGAAGCTCCCGGCCTTTCAGACCGCCGCTCTTTGGGTTGACGAACACCAGCAGAGGACAGACGCCTCCGCCCAGCCGGTGGTGCTGAAAGACGACCACAGTCAGTCCTGTCACAGCAGCTGCTGGTGCATTGTGGGTACAGTTTTCAGTTACCTCGATCTCCGGGACGACGAGCGACGTGAGCGTCTTGTTGTTGACGGCCGTGTCTTTAGCCAGCATGTAGATCCGCTCCGCCTCGGAGAAACACGAGATCCGCAACGCCACGGCGCCTGAAAGCAGCGCAGAGACACGATGAACACACGTGATGAGTGACAGGACAGTGGTTTCCATGACAACCCTGCGTCTCACCTTGACTGGCATAGAAGTGGCTGATGGCGACCAGGTGACCTGCAGAGACAGGAAGTGACAGAGACACGAGGAGGCGGGCGGAGTTAGACTGACCTCAATAAGACGCAGACAGGAAGTGAAGCGCTCGCTCTTTTCCCGTCAGTACTCTGACACACAAACAAACCGACCAATCAGCAGCCAGAGAAACACCTCCACCGGACAGGAAGGAGCCGAGACCTCAGATCTGCCTCCGCCTGTCAAACTCCGTCAGTTAAATGAGGACAGACGGAGATCTTCTCACCGCCAACACTTTCCACCAACATCAGACCACCTGAGTCATACCACCTCCACCCACCTCCACCCACCTCCACCCATCTCCACCATCTCCAAATATCTACAACATCTACAACCACCTCCACCCACTTCCACCCACCTCCAACCACCTCCACCCATCTCCACCCATCTCCAACCACCTCCACCCATCTCCACACATCTACAACATCTACAACCACCTCCACCCACTTCCACCCACCTCCAACCACCTCCACCCATCTCCAAATATCTACAACATCTCCAACCACCTCCACCCATCTCCACCCACCTCCAGACATCTACAACATCTCCACCCACCTCCACCCATCTCCACCCATCTCCAGACATCTACAACATCTCCACCCACCTCCACCCATCTCCAGACATCTACAACATCTCCAACCACCTCCACCCATCTCCAGACATGTACAACATCTCCAAATATCTACAACATCTCCAACCACCTCCACCCATCTCCAACCACCTCCACCCATCTCCACACATCTACACCACCTCCACCCATCTCCAACCACCTCCAGACATCTACAACATCTCCACCCACCTCCACCCATCTCCACCCACCTCCAGACATCTCCAAACATCTACAACATTTCCAACCACCTCCACCCACCTCCACCCATCTCCACCCACCTCCACCCATCTCCAAACATCTACAACATTTCCAACCACCTCCACCCACCTTCACCCACCTCCACCCATCTCCAAATATCTACAACATCTCCAACCACCTCCACCCATCTCCACCCATCTCCAAACATCTACAACCATCTCCACCCACCTCCACCCATCTCCAGACATCTCCAAACATCTCCAACCACCTCCACCCATCTCCACCCACCTCCACCCATCTCCAAATATCTACAACATCTACAACCACCTTCACCCATCTCCACCCACCTCCAAATATCTACAACATCTCCAACCACCTCCACCCACCTCCACCCATCTCCACATCAGACTCACTCTTGGCGGTCAGGTGTTCCTGGATCAGCTGGCCGTACTCCTCTTTGGTCAGCAGGGGGGGCAGTCCTCCGATCAGCAGGTTGACCTGCACCTCTGGCTTCTTGTTCTCCACGATGTAGAACCGGGTCTGGTTCATCTGACGCAGCGACGCCTGAGAAAACCAAAGTCATGGTTCATCATCATCACAGAGTCTGAAGGTCAGCCTCCACCCTGTTGGACTTCCTCTCACCTTCCTGATCTCCTGCAGTTTGTCCACGATGTTCTCCTGAGGAGTCAGCGTCTGTCTCTGCACTGCAGGAGAAACGAGACGCCATGACCTGTTAGACCATGACCAGCTTCATGACGGCATTAAACCTTCTGGATCTCCTGCTAGCTTGTGATGTTCCTTCCTGTTGAGGACTAAGGAAGGACTGAGGCCTCATGAAGACCTGCGAGTCCTCAGAGGGGACAAAGGACTTCCTGCTCACCTTGTTTGCTGCTCATGCTGACCTCCATCAGGCTGAACGTGGACGCGTCCTCGTCCTGAAACAACCAAAGATTCATCACGTGACAGGTCGCCACGACAACAACGAAGCAGGATGACCTAAACATAAAGTCGTCTGCTGGACTATTTCCTGTCGACATGGTTAAACTCTGTTTGGATGGTCGTACCTGTCGTACCTGTCGTACCTGTCGTACCTGACGTACCTGACGTACCTGTCGTACCTGTCGTACCTGTCATACATGTCGTACCTGTCGTACCTGTCGTACCTGTCGTACATGTCGTACATGTCTACATGTCGTACCTGTCGTACCTGTCCTACATGTCGTACATGTCGTACATGTCGTACATGTCGTACCTGTCGTACATGTCTACATGTCGTACCTGTCGTACATGTCGTACCTGTCATACATGTCGTACCTGTCGTATCTGTCCTACATGTCTACATGTCGTACCTGTCGTACCTGTCGTACCTGTCGTACCTGTCCTACATGTCGTACATGTCGTACCTGTCGTACATGTCGTACATGTCGTACCTGTCGTACCTGTCGTACCGGTCGTACCTGACGTACCTGTCGTACCTGTCTGTCGAGCTGGCTGAGGACCTCGGGGAGGACTGAAGCTGCCGTGCTGCTCTTTGAGACGGAGACGGAGACGAAAGCTGGACCAGACCTGAAACAGCGAACAGGTGAGAACGTGAGCAAACAGGAAACACACTTAGATTGACAGCTGTGACATCATCAGTGCGTCTCACCTGGGCCAGCCGGCGTACACCTTGATGACCTCGGCGTCTCGTGGCTTGGCCCTCAGCAGCCAGGCGTCACCGCCGTCCTTCCTGTTGTCTGGACCGCTGTTACGGTTCAGGATGTCGTCACTATGGAGACGCTGCGTGCCGCCGACTTCGTGCAGCTCGTAGTCCTGAGGTTCATCGGGGAGGTAGAAGGCCCTGAGCGCCGCCTCCTGCAGGACAACACGGGTACTGCAGCGCTCAGACTACACGACCACTAATCATGCTTTATTAAATATATTTATTTAAGTATTTCTGATTTTATTTGGAAACTAAACCGTGAGCCAGAAACATGTGTGTGAAGGCGGGGCTGAGCTCTCACCACCACTTCCTCGTTCCTCGTGGCTCGAAGGATGGAGACCAATCGGAAGAAGCCGCGCTTGACCGCATCATCGCCATCAAACACCTTCAGAGACTGTTTACCTGTGAGACACAAGACCACGCGTCATCCTGACAGACCGCGTCATCCTGACAGACCACGTGTCATCCTGACAGACCACGTCATCCTGACAGACCACGTCATCCTGACAGACCTCTGCTAGTGTTTGGACCTAAAATGAAGTCCAACATGGAGGATTCAGGATGTGGACTGACCTGATTCTGGAGCAGCCAGCTGACCGTCTTTAGGAACAGCCGAGGACGAGTCAACGTCGTCGAAGTTATCTGAAGAAAACATGGAGACAAAGAATGAGTCTACATCTGAATGATGTCACAGAGACTACATCCAGGTTTTAGACAGTCTGCGGGGACGTCACGGAGACTACGTCCAGGTTTTAGACAGTCTGCGGGACGTCCTGGTTAAATCTCACAGTTTTGTTTTTTCTTTCATGAACTTTGAATCGTCAAATCTGTAGTCTTTAGTCTTTAGTCTTTAGTCTTAGTTCTCTCAACATGTTTTCAGTTTTTAGTTTCACAGCTCAGGAAACGAGCCGAGTGTTTGTGGTTCACACAGTTTGTGTCAGCACGTCACAGAGGATGTGGTCTGTGTGTGTGTGTGTGTCTGTGTGTGTGTCTGTGTGTGTGTGTGTCTGTGTGTGTGTGTGTGTCTGTGTGTGTGTATGTGTATGTGTGTGTGTCAGTGTATGTGTGTGTGTATGTGTGTGTGTCAGTGTATGTGTGTGTGTCTGTGTGTGTGTCTGTGTGTGTGTGTCAGTGTGTGTGTGTGTCTGTGTGTGTGTGTGTGTGTGTGTGTTTGTGTGTGTACCCAGGTCGTGGCTGCAGCTCTCCGTGATGCGGTAACAGTGCATCTTGCTGAAGTTTCTGGAGTCGAGGCGGACGCAGGCCGGATGCAGCAGCATGCAGCGCAGACGTCCCAGAGTGCACTCTGGTGGCACGCTGAGGTAACACGCCGCGTGGCTCTGCAGGAAGACAGGAAGTGACACGTCACAGACACAGCTGATCGGTGATCAGTAATCAATGATTCAGAGACGCAGGAGCTCTGAGGCCGGATCAGCACTCGGAGGTTCAGCTGGTTCTTACCGTGATGCCGCACCACTCGCACCTCATCCCCGCCATGACGTCAGACGAACCGCACGACCGCCGACAAACCTCGCACCTCGCCGCTGACGCCAGGTTCCCCTCCCTCCAGTGGTGGTGGAACGTATCCTGCAGCGACAGAAAGTAGATCCTGTGTGAGAGGCTCTGTTCTGAGAGAACCGGCCCGGTTCACTGAAATACATTTCATATGTTTGAAGATACTAAAACACCAAGTGTGGATCAGTCCGCCGCTGAAAGTAGTCCCTGACAGTTTCTCTGTTTGTTGGTAAAAACCTTTTAAACATGGAACCTGACACTGATGAGGAGTCTGAGCTGACAGACAGGAAGTCAGACTGACGCTCAGTGAGTGCATTGATTAGATTGGCATGACTGCTCGGGTCGATGAGCTCAGAACCAGTCTGACCCAGTCTGTGACGGTCCTGCTGCTGGTGCTGAACCGTCATCAGCTCGCTTTAATCAACGGCTACGGCCAATTAAATCAGCTCAGCGCGCACACACACACACACACACGCACGCACACACACACATACACATACACACACACACACACATTCCTACAGTCCCAACAGGGGACTGTGAAAGTAAACGTACCAAGTGAGGACTTCTGTTCATTTTAAAAATACTGAATTAAAAATAAAATTATTTACTTTTCAGGTGTTTTGTCATAATATTACTGCTAGTGTGCTTTTCAACATGTTTAAGTGTGGACCCTGTAGTGACGTCTACCTATCAAAGAGGGGACCTCCACAGACTACAGTGTCTGTATTCATTCTTACACTTCATGTTTGGAACATTTTAACTTTAATATTTAACATTTCTCTGCGACACAGATACAAACAGAGATCTATGTTTTCTTTGGCCAGCTGTGAAAAAATGTCTGAATGTTATAGTGTTTGTTTTTCTGACGTCATGTCAGCTGAAATGTTGAAACATATCTTGAACAGCATCGCGCCTGTCGGCCTAATGATTTGTGTAAATATGGCCAGATCCAAGTGGAATTATTAAAACATGTTTGTGTGACATTACTGATGTAAACAAACAGAGGTCTGATGATTCTGCTGGAAGCTGACGCTGTGTGCAGATTTTACTTTAGATTTATTTTTGTATGTAGAGATTCAAATTTGAACAGTCGTGTGGTCGTATTAGAGAGTTTACGGTAGTGTACTGATGCGGTACCGACCTGCTCCAGAGTGACGTCCAGGTGAGACGTGCGACAGTCGGCACAGCTGAAGGCGGCACAGTCAGCGTGGACGTGCAGCTCACACACTGAAACACACACACACACACACACACACACACACATCATGTTAGTGACTGCAGCTCGTCAGGAATGTCAGTTTACCGTCTACTTCTTACTACTGAACTGTGACTAACTGATTTTTTATGGATTTACTTCAGACTACTGACTCGTGAAGTGAAATAAAGTTTTTGTGACGTGGAACCTTTAAGAGATTTTCATGTTTTACTCTGTTAACTTGAATTTTGAAGCTTTCAAGTGTCTTAAAATCATTTTCTAACGAGTCCTCACAGTTTTAAATGTCAGCTGATACAGTAAAAACTAACCCATCACACAGTTTGTACTTTATTAATTCACCTCTTTGAAAACTCAAACTGGACAGAAACCACGAGGAGGAACAGAGAATCATATTTGTAGTATTTGTTTTATGTCGTTTGGGGAACTGACCCGTCCAAACATTTATGTCAAATCATGTTTCTCCTGTTTTTATTTAGATATGTATATTCATCTTCTATAATCTTAAACAGTTTTTCACCTTCACAAACAACTTCAGGTTCTCATTTACAGTTTCATTAAAACTTCATCTGCTAATAAAGATCATGTGACCTGATCAAAACAAACAACAAATAACTAACGTGCTAATGAAATCATCAACGTCGATGCCTTCATAAAGTTGGAGGTCATTTGACGGATACGTCACCCTGGAAACTTGTTAATAACAACAATAATAACAACAATAATAACAATAATAATAATAATAATAATAATAATAATGATGATGATGATGATGATGATGATGATGATAATAATAATAATAATAATAAGTTAGATAAACTGCTTTTGACTGGTGCTGAAACTGGACCGACCTTCACAGCGCAGCGCCGAGCTTCCCTCCGTTTGCTTCCTGCAGACGCAGCAGAAACGTTTCTTGTGACCCGCCGGACCGAAGCAGTGAGCGACCGGGACCTGCAGGGGGCAGCGAGGACGCCATTAACACCACTGAAGAAGACGTTACTGTAATACTGTAAAGTTACTGTTACTCGAGTAGATTACTGAGTGTTTCAAAGTGCTGCATTGCTGCTGGCAGGCGATGACTTGTTTTGTTCATATTTTGAATAAATCTCATGTCAAAGTATTAAAACATTTATTTCTGCAGAGGATGGACGGAGCTCAAACATCACAGAGACAAGGACAACTACAACTACGAGTACTTCTACTTATGTACAACTACGAGTACTTCTACTTATGTACAACTATGAGTATTTCTACTTATGTTCAACTACGAGTACTTCTACTTATGTACAACTACGAGGACTTCTACTTATGTTCAACTACGAGGACTTCTACTTATGTACAACTACGAGGGCTTCTACTTATGTACAGCTACAAGTACTTCTACTTATGTACAACTACAAGTACTTCTACTTATGTACAACTACAAGTACTTCTACTAATGTTCAACTACGAGGACTTCTACTTATGTACAACTACGAGGACTTCTACTTATGTACAACTACGAGGGCTTCTACTTATGTACAACTACGAGGACTTCTACTTATGTACAACTACAAGTACTTCTACTGCGCTGAGCTCATCCTCAGCTTCTTCATTCAACATGCATTGATCTGTCAAACATTGATCGATCAGTTTTCTGCTCCGTGAAACGTGAAGCGTCGTCAAACATTGAATCAGTTATTGAAACATCCATTAATCTGATAATCAGCTGATTAATCGACCGACCGGTTTAAAAAGCACAAAATGAAAACATCAGAAGAAATGATCAAACTTATGAAACATCACAATAACTTTAAAAATTAAAGACGGTCATTAGTGCTGAGACTTAATTAACCTAATGTATTGTGACTGTATACATCTTCAATAAGCTGGACATATTTATATATCTGTTGTTTATTCACATGACTCTGCACTTTAGAAGCTGAACTGTATTCGGTTACTTGGTGGCAGTAATGTGGATATCTGCTGTCAGCTGACTGAGAAACTTTAAACGATTATTCAACAAATTAAAAACGGATTTCAGTAAAAACACGGAGATGACTTCATGAAGGTCTTATATGAGGTCATCAATTATTATTCATCATGTAGAGAAAGTTTAATCTGAATCAACTCTCTTAGACGCAGTACTTGTACTGCGTACAGTGGAGTACTCTCACAGTGGCTCTGGTTCTGTTGACCGTGCAGCAGTCGGTCGGTGCCGGTCCAGTTTGTTACTCACCCGGATCAGAGCCGGACTCATGCAGGAGCAGACTGAGCGCAGCGTCTTCAGGCATTTCTCATGACACATGAAGTTACACACTGAGGAGGAGACGAGACGACAGGCGGTCAGAGAGCACACACACCACAGGTTCGATTCCCGGCAGACTCAGCTGACCGGGTCGGGTCATCGTGTTTTGAAAATACACAGATCACATTTCTACCCATGAGCCTTTGCAGCCGCAGACTGTAACCTGACACTGAAACATAAAAACAACCAGAGACACGAGAAGCTGATGATGGTGTCTGCACTGACGGAGGAAGATGGAGCTGATGATGGTGTCTGCACTGACGGAGGAAGGTGGAGCTGATGATCAGCTCTGATTGGCTGCGGCGAGACGTCCCCAAAACATGAATCTGATCAATCATCATAATTATTATGATGACATCACAGATCTGTGAATCATGTGATGCTGAAACTCGTTACATAATGACTCTGTGATGATGTCACGTCTCCACTAGCAGTCACACAAACACATCGCCTGTTGCCATGCCAACCAGAGGAAGTAAACCACTTCAGACACACACACACACACACACACACACACACACATATGGACACCAGTGTGTTACTGGGCAGAATGTGTGTGTGTGTTGATGTGTGTGTGTGTGTGTCTGTGTGTGTGTGTGTGTGTGTGTGGTCTTCAGTTCACTCACAGAATTCATGATGAAGTCGTGACTTTGTGAGAAGGAAAGGAGAGGGAAAACGATGGAAGGGAAAAGAAAGAATAAAGAAGACGAGGAAATATAGAGGGAAAGGAAACAAAGGAAAGAAAAGGTAAAGAAGGAAAGAACATGGGATGGAGAAGGAAAGGGAGGAGGGAATAGGAGGGAAGGAAAGAATGAAGAGAAGGAAAGGTAAAGGAATAAATCAATAAATCAATAGATAAGAGGATGGATGGATGATGGATGGATGGATGGACAGAGGGATGGACAGAGGGATGGATGGATGGATGGATGGATGGATGGATGGATGGACAGAGGGATGGACAGAGGGATGGATGGATGGATGGATGGATGGATGCATGGATGGACAGAGGGATGGATGGATGGATGGATAGGTGAGCCTATGGACTGAGCTGTCTGAGGTGTGTTGGTCGTCCTCACTGTCCTAACAAGCTGAGACTTAACGAGCTGAATGAAGACCGACAGCTGAGTCCTCATGCAGAGGATCCACACCCTTCCACAGTCCGACTGAAATGTCTCTGAGACTGAGGCCTACCTGGAAACTCTGAGGACTGAGAATACCTGACATCTGCGACTTGAGACTGAGACTACCTGAACTCTGAGACTGAGACACCTAACCTCTGAGGACTGCGACACCTTAAACTCTGAGACTTAGACTACCTGAACTTTCTGAGACTGAGGACTCCCTGAACTCTGAGACTGCAGACTGAGACTACCTGAAACTCTGAGATCGAGGACTCTGAGACTACCTGAACCTCTGAGACTGTGACTGAGACTACCTGAACTCTGGACTGAGACTGAGACTACCTGACACTCTTAGACTGGACTGAGACTACCTGAACTCTGAGACTGAGACTACCTGAAACTCTGCAGAGAAACAACATTTGTGTGTTGTGACCACCGCAGAAGACGAGCTGCAGGTGATCTTACCTGGTTGGAGGTGGTGAAGTAGTGTCGTCTCCAGAACCGATGTCTGCAAAGGTTCACACACGTTAGGGACACGTTAATGAGACACCACACTGTCACACATCATCCATCAGTATTTCTTAGAAATTTAAAAACTCTTCTAAAATCCCTGCTAAAGACAGTAAAACATTATAATTAAATAATAAGATAATAACTGCACACAGCATCATTAGTGTGTATTACATTGTTATTGTTAATTATTAATATACTTTATTTTATTATTTCTAATCATTATTATTCTTTCTTTATCATTATTTTATGTATGTATTTATTAATTACAAATTTATGTTTGTTTTTAATACTTATTTTCTTTTATATAATATATATAATCATTTTTTTATATGTTTTATTTATAATGATATTTTTATTTATTTCTTACTGATATATATATTTTTATTATTTTTCTACTATTTTTATGTATTAATATATTTTATTTATTTATAATAATATTATATTTATTTATTTATTAATAATTTTTTTATTTATTTATTTATTAATAATTCTCTGCCACTTGCTGCTTGCTTGGCATTGCCGCGTCCACGCAGCGCGTTACACATTGAACTCGCCTGTTAGCTCCCCGTGCTAACAGTTAGCACTTACCGACCGCCTCCTGTTTTCGTGTTATTGTGCCGTTTACGCGTCCCGTTAGTAACGAAACAAACACATGAACCCCGTGAACACCCGCCGCCCTCACACAACTCACCGGCAGCAGCCCGCTCAGGACGCCTCTGACGCACCAAAACAAGCCGGACAAAGCGCTACTCTGTCCGGGGTAGCAGGAGTTCCGGAGGAAGCGGTCCGCGAACTGCGTCTTGAAGTCCGTCAGTTTGGACTTTTCTCCGGGTTTCACCTTAAACGTCGACCCGCCAGAACACGATCAAATTAAACGTGAAGTCGTGACGCGTCCAGGCTCGAGGTTCGGCTGGTTTTAAATCCACATTAGTTTTTAATGAGGCGGTAATCTGAGCTCCAGCCCGCGGAGTCCGCGTCCACAGAAACGTGGCTGCGCTTAACACAAACCAAGCGGGTCAGAAGTCTGACTGCGCCGGAACCGGGGACTTCATTTCGGCTGCGTATGAGCCGAATTCCCCGCGGAAGTCCACCTGTGTCCGGTGCTACGACCGTCAGGCGCGTTCTGCTCGCTGACAGCTGAAGTTCCCGTTCCCGGCCGCCGCGCGCAGAGTTAACCTTGGCTAATGAGGAATGTGAGCAGCAAAACAAAGCTCGCGCTGCTGGTTCGCGCGGTCACTTTTACATTTATGCAAAATGAGGCGAACTCGTTCCCTCCGTCCTTACCTGTTAGCTCGGTCAGGTGTGAATCAGGTCAACATGAACTGTGAGTGGCCCAGCGCTCGGTCCGATCCGCGTCAGGTCACGTCCCCGTCCATCAAACCGCGGTCTTCAACTAGGTCGACTGCGTCATGACGCCACGCAGCCCCGCGTCATTACAGCCTAATTAACAAAAGAAATTACTTTAATTCCAGGTGGTAGTCTGGGTTTATATCCGCACGAGCCGCAGGTGACAGAGTTCGTCTCGTTCAGAAGTTTGATTTCCCTTCCTCACTGGAAAAATCCATTGTGACGTGTGAGCAAGAGGAGGTGAGGCAGGAGGGAGGGGTCTCTCACTCCGCAGCCGAACCCTGGAAACACCTTTAATCAACCCCTCACACAACTCTGGCTTACACGTCACAGCGGACAGGTAGTGTGAAACAGGTGTGCCCACGCGGACAGGTAACCTCTCATCAAGTCCACACTTCTGATAATGAACTCTGGTTCTGTTTTACGTTGTGCGCGACCTCTGCTGCGTTCAAACCACTGCTACTGCAATCGGATTTTCCGTTGGGCGATCTGTGTCAGGTGACCTGCATGGGGCAGCTTTCATTCAGCCACCCACCTGATATAAAACCTCTGGACTGTCAGACCCTGCTGCCACCTGAGCTAAACGGTCACATTCCACACACGGACACGTCATGACCCGCTTCAAACACGGACCGTCATGACCCGCTTCAAACACACGGGACACGTCATGACCCGCATTCAAACACACCGGCCACTGCGTTGACCCGCTTCAACACCCGGACACGTCATGACCCGCTTCAACACACTGACACGTCCTGACCCGCTCAACACACGGACACGGCATGCACCCGCTTCAACACACGCGACCACTTGCATGACCCGCTTTCAACACGACGACACGTCGTGACCCGCTTCAACACCGGACACGTCATGCCCCGCTTCAACAAGGACACGTGTGACCCGCTTCAACACACTGACACTGCATGACCCGCCTTTCAACACACGGACACGTCATGACCCGCTTCAACACACGGACACGTCATGACCGCCCTTCAACACTACGGACACGTCATGACCCGCCTTCACACCACTGACCCGTCCTGGACCGCTTCACCACACGGACACTGCATGACCCGCTTCAACACACGGACACTGCATGACCCGCTTAACACCACGGGACACGTCATTTGACCCGCTTCACCAACGGACACTGCATGACCCGCTTCAACACCATTGACACGTCCGACCCGCTTCAACACACTGACAAGTCATGACCCGCTTTCACCACACGGACACGTCATGACCCGCTTCAACACACTGACACTGCATGACCGCTTCAACACACGGACACGTCGTGGACCCGCTGCAACACATGACACTGCCTGACCCGCCTATCAAACACACGCGTACACGTCATGACCGCTTCAACACGAGGGACACGTCATGACCGCTTCAACACCCGGACCGTCAGACCCGCTTCAACACTGAACTGCCATGACCCGCCTTCAAACACCACGGACACGTCATGACCCGCTTTTCACACCACTGACACGTCATGACCGACTTCAACCCACGGACACTGTCATGACCCCTTCAATCACACGCGACACGTCATGACCCGCTTCAACACCACGGACACTGCATGACCCGCTATCAACACACGCGACACGTCATGACCGCTTCAACACACTGACACAGCATACCCGCTTCAAACACACTGACACTGCATGCCCCGCTTCAACACACGGACCACTGCATGCCCGCTTCAACAACGGACACTCATGACCCGCTTCAACACACGGAACTCATGACCGCTTCACCACACAGGACAACGGTCGTGACCCGCTTCAACCCAACGGACACGTCGTTGTACCCGCCTTCAACACACGGACACTGCATCATGACCCGCCTTCAACACACGGGACACGTCGTGACCCGCCTTCAACCCCACGGACACCTGCATGACCGCTTCAACACACGGACACTGCATGACCCGCCTCAACACACGAGACACTGCCCTGACCCGCTTCAACACACTGACACTGCATGACCCGCATTCAACACACTGACCACTGCAGACCCGCCCTTTCAACACCACTGACACTGCATTGACCCGCCTTCAACACAACGGACACGTTCATGACCCGTTTCAACACACGACAGTCATGACCCGCCTTCAAGCCCGACGGACACGTCATGACCCGTTTCACCCCACCGGACACTGCATGGACCCTTTTCAACACACGACACGTCCTGCCCCGCTTCAACACACGGACCACTGCATGACCCGCTTCAACACACGGACACTGCATGACCCGCTTCCACCACACACGGGACACTGCATGACCCGACTTAACACAGACACCGTCATGCCCCGCTTCAACACACTGCACTGCATGACCCACTTCAACACACGACACGTCATGACCCGCTCAACACTACGGACACGTCATGACCCGCTTCAACACACTGACACGCATGACCCGCCTTTCAAACACACGGACACTGCATGCCCCGCTTCAACACCCGGACCACCATCATGACCCGCTTCACACACGGACACGCTCACTGTACCGCTTCAACCCACTGACAACTGCATGACCCGCTTCAACACACGGACACTGCATGCCCCGTTCAACACCACGTACACTGCATGACCCGCTTCAACACCCGCGACACTGCATGGACCCGCCTTCAACCCACACGGCACTGCCTTGACCCGCTTCAAACACACTGACCCTGCCATGACCCGCTTCAACAACGACACTGCCCCATGACCCGTTTCAACCACACGGACACTGCATGACCCGCTTCAAAACACACTGACACTGCCATGACCCGCTTCAACACACGCGACACTGCCATGCCCGCTTCAAAACACGGACCCTGCATGCCCCGCCTTCAACACAATGACACTGCATGACCCCGCTTCACCACACTACCCTGCATGACCCGCTTCAACACACTGACACGTTGCATTGACCCGCTTCTACCACACTGACACGCCTGACCCGCTTCAAACACAATGACACTGCCCATGACACCGCTTCAAACACTGACACGCTAATGACCCGCTTCCTTCACACGACGGACCACTGGACCCTCCTTCAACACAACGGGACACTGCCCGTGAACCCGCTTCAAACACACTAGACACGTCATGACCCGTTCAAACACACGGACACTGCATTGACCCGCTTCAACACCACGGGAACCTGCCATTACCCGTTTCAACACCCGGACACGTCTCTGACCCGCCCTCTTCAACACAATGACACTGCCTGACCCGCTTCAAACCCACCCGGACACTGCGTGACCCGCTTCAACACACCGGAGACACTGCATGACCCGCTTCCAACACAATGACACGCATGACCACGCTTAACACACTGACACTTGCATGACCGCTTCAACCACTGACACTGCATGACCCGCTTCACACAATGACACTGCATGACCCGCTTTTCAACACACTGACACGTCCTGACCCGCTTAACCAGGTACTACTGCGTGACCCGCTTCAACCACGGACACTGCAGACCGCCTTCAACACACCTGACACGCATGACCCGCTTCAACAACTGAGCACTGCATGCCCGCTCAACACATGACACGTCATGACCCGCTTTCAACACACGGACACGTTCATGACTGCCGCTTCAACATTCAGGATTTGATGCCCAGGAAAGTCAAACTGTGACGTATTCATCAGTCAAGAGGTTCGTAATTTTTTTTAAAATGAAATTGGTCCAAGCTGTCACGAAGCAGATTGAATGTGTTTGTTAGCTGCTATGCTCGCTACCCCTCCTGTCCACTCACCCACAAACAT
The DNA here is from genome assembly GCF_000972845.2 of Larimichthys crocea. Taxonomy (NCBI): domain Eukaryota; kingdom Metazoa; phylum Chordata; class Actinopteri; family Sciaenidae; genus Larimichthys; species Larimichthys crocea. The sequence continues at coordinate 9,301,515 of NC_040011.1, read as the reverse complement.
ATTAGCACAGTTTATGGCCAAAGATCTCTGAGGAACCAGCACCGGGACAACTTCATGAGGATCCTGCAGGACGCTGGATTGCACAGTTTCCAAACAGTTTGGACTCTTTGTGTGAACGCAGAGACACAGGAACAAAAGCACAACACCATCACACTGATCAGAGCTGACATCACTTCAAACACGTATGTTCATGTCCACCACCAATGATTCCGTTGTGTGAGCATCCACGGCAACATGTATGTTCATGTCCACACACTGATCCGTGTGCCATCACGGCAACACGTATGTTCCATGTCCACCCGCTCTCTGCAGCTCTTTGGAAGAGACGCGCACCACGTTCCACACTTCAGTGAGGGGGAATGCTCCCAGAGAAAAATCTCCACAGTGATGTATCCCGTTGTACCCGATAATATTAGCTTTCCTGCAGCATGACAGCCTACTCATGTCTATGAGGTCATCACAGGTTTCTGTTGACGATGGTTTTTTCAGATCATCAGAGCTTTTTTAAATTTAACTGAAACTTTTGGATATTTTCACAGTTTTTGTTGCGTCCAGTACTGAGAGAGCTGATTTCTTGTTTTTGACGCTGAGCAGCCTCAGAATTGTTTTCATAAAATGTGACTGGTGACTTTAGATAGAACACATTAGTTTAAATTAAAAGACAGCCTCTGTAGGAATCACTTCCAAAACTCTTGAGACCTGAGATTCACCATCTGAACAGTTCCTTGGACGTCCTCTGCCGCGCCCAGTAGGGCCTCTAACACCTGAGGTCCCCGTTTGGCACTGTAGACAAGAAAATATGAAAATACGAAGGAGGACGGAGGTTTTTTTTTTTTTTTCACTTTTCATCAGGGGCTTAGTTTAAAGCTCATGATCAGTGCAGAGGAACCCTTCCTGTCCAACATAGAAGATCTCTGGTGTGGGTAAGCCGTTTGCTGACGTGCTTGCCCCCCTGCCTGGTCCAACACAGCAGCCCCCATCATGCTGCTCTGGCTCTTGCATAGAAACTTTTAACAGGAAATAAAAGATTAAAAGTTATTTATTTATTTATTTTGTGTTGGGCTTCACACTTTATTCAACGACTGCATTTAAAAAAAACTGTTACTACGTCGTGTGATCGGTTCCACCTACAAACCCAGCACCTTACCTGAAATACTGCTTTAACACGCCTTTACAACTGGTGCCAGTGTAATTAGCTAACACAAAAAACTCCCCCTGATGATTCAAGACTGCATCTTTATCTTCATCATGTCGTTGAGACTTTTGAAAATATACCATAAACGTTGTTAAAAAGAAACGACAGAAACAATCAAACATTTAGTTCTTAGATGATCTGAACGTTTATTTTGATATTTTATTTAAACACATAAGAATCCAGTAAGTATTTAAACATATATATATATCTATATTTAGCCTTTAGTTATTACAACATTCATACTAACCTGACGTCACATCTAAGAGCGTCTTTAAAACAATTAGTGCAATTTACCATGAAAACTAACAAAAACAGCTTCTCTCTGCCAAACTATACATAACATCTATCAAGAAAAACTTCAGGTAGAAACGCTTAAAAGAAACAATGAAATCTGGCGCCACGTTAGCTCAGAACACCACGGCAGGAAGGAAACACGTCACACTCAGAGCGTTTCAATGAGGCACTACACGGACTTCACCTGTCCTGTTTCGACGGGCGGGGCTTAAAGACGACAGGTGAGTCAGACGCTATGAGGAAAACGTCACGTTGAAGCACATTTTACCATTCCAACGACAAATAAAGTTCATGCATCGAGAGGAAAAATACGTTTAGGTTTTGAGTTTTTTCTCGCCTGCAACCAAACTTTATTTTAAAGTAAAGTAAAATAACAAATCTGTTAAATGATGCAGCAGACACCCAGAAGTTTTCATCAGCAAACAGAAACATGTAAATATTAAACTGCAGCTCAGATTCACAGCCATCTTTTAACTTTCATTTGTGTTTTTTTTTTTGTTCTCTATGATTACATCAAATGTATAAATGGGACTTCTTTGAGTCCCGTTCAGTCAGAGGTTTCAAGCTTGCAGGATGTTTTTGTGCTTTTGTTTGATGTTAAAACAAACTGAACTTCATGTTCATTGCTAATCAACGAATCCTGATTTGAACTTGTTTCAGTTCATTCGTGTTCAAACCACCCGAAATGAACTGATTGAAGAATTCGGTTTCAGTTTTAAAGTTCTTTTACCAGCGGACGGGACTCGTGAGTGGAACAAAAGGCTGCTGTACTACCCAACACACAGAACTACAGTCCTTCATTTGCATGTAACAAAACACTTGAACGTAACTCTGCACAGTTCCATCACCAGCTACATCCTACTGTCGTACACAGTGTCGACTTCGCAGGGTAATGCCACCATGAGTGTCAGCGCGAGCGCTCGTTACTGTAATCTCATTTTACACCCCCCTGCAGTAAAAACAACCGACGGTGGACTTTGACTCCAAACAGGATCAACGAAGCACCAGACTGAAACCTTTTCGTCACCTTTCTAGCCCAAAAACTTTCCAATAAAAAAACAAAAGTACAGTGATTCAATCTGCTGTGGCCTGCCATCAAGCGCCAGAAGGTCCTTCATCTAGTCCAGAACCGCGACCTTTACAGACTTCGTGGACCTTCATGGACCTTCATGGACCTTTACAAGACCTTTACAGACCTTCATGGACCGGCCGCCTTAGTTCTGCATCTCTAGGAATTCGGACGAAGTTCAATTTCAAAATCCTCCCATCTTTCTGTTTGACACCAACCGGCAGCTGAAGTCTCGTCTTTTCTTCAGTCAGACTCGCTAACCAATTCTTTTAAATTCGTTTTAAACATTCGAAAATAAACTCATGCCAGTTTGGAGCATTTATGCTTTTATGCGGCGACCAAATAACTCCCATACATGCTCGATGTACTCGTATACTGTGATCCCAATATCAGCCTGATCAGTATCAGGGATATCAACCATTATTTATTTGTTGCTTAAGTTCATTTGTTTTAGCTGCTGCGCAGCTAGCCCCCCAAGCTGATACCAAGTCTTTATCTCCCTGTAGTGATTCGATTCAGGGAATTCAGTAATTAATGTATCTTCACCTGCAGTCATTTCAGTACGTTTATACCCGATTGAGTTTTTTCTGCTCTTAATATAATTCAGTACGATTTGCGCACTCGTCGGTTTCATGTAGCTCCATGTTCAAACATTTACAGCCTCAGGTCGCCTTCGTTTAAAACATCTTTTATTCTTTTAAAAAGCTAATGTAGCCTGTGTTCTCTCTGTTTGACTAATTAAATCGGACTTACTTTCGTTTGTTTATTCTTTTTTTGCATCCGGCCGGTTAGTAGCTGTACAGTAAACACAGTGACTGAGCAGAAACTCCATAACTTTAACATATGTTTTTTCGTCATTTAGAGATTTAGTTTCATTGTGATTTAGCTTCTTCATAAACTCAGCCTAACACAGCGTGTCAGTTGCTACAGACAGAAAGAAGTCCAACATCACAGTCCAACTCCTTTAGCATGAGCTGAAGACTAAAACACGACGGAACTTCAATCATGTCACTGACGAACAGAGTCAGCTCGTTAACGACACGTCTCATCTCTTTAATTACATTAAGATATTTGTGCTATATCAAGGTAGCCACATGCTAACAGTTTCTAGTTTTTTACCTTTAGATGATCTAAACACACGCCGTTCTGTTTGTTTGAAGTTTAATCTGATTACTCTGATTATAATCTGAGTAATTGCCTGAATCTGATCCGTCAGGCTGTTGTAAAGTATTAAGATCTTCTTATTAAATGATGATGATCATAGCAGCGGCCGAACTCATCGGCCAAAAGACAACTGTTGTGACACACACAACTGATCTCCAGTCAGCCTCAGTGATTGATCCGACACCAGCTCACCGCAACCGAGCGACTGAAACCAACGAGACCAAACGATTTCACACGGAGAAGAAGAAGAAGCAAGAAGAAGAACGAAGACGCTGCAGCGGCGTCGGAAACATCATGTAGTGCGGTCGCAGCTTCTCAAAGAAACTGGGCCCGTCAGTCTCTGAGTGAGCGTCACCATCATCCATCATCATCATCATCATCACTCGATAGCTGCCCACATCATCTTCCGATAAAGTTAGACTGATACTGGGTCTACTGCCTACAAAGTTCTGAACTGTGTGTTAAATACTTTGCGCTTATCGCTGAGTTCAAAGTTCAACAGAACTCTGTTTAATGTCGTGAACCTCCCGTCACGGATTTACTCTACGAAAAGTTCCTGTCATGGACGTTATGATGGATTCTGTGTCTGCGTCAGCAGGATGGAACGAGATCCAAGTCGGGTCCAGGCGTCCAGGATCTCAGCTGATACCCTCTTCCTCCAGTTCGCCCTGTCGGCCCTTTCTCTCCGATGGGTGCAGACCACGGGCGCCGGCTGCTGGACCAAAATGGCCGCGTCAGCAGGAAGCATGTGCCCCCCTCAAAGGCAGAGACGCCGATCTTCAGCCGGTGAGTCAGTGTCTCCGTCTCCTCGAGGGAGGAACCTCTCAGAGCGACCGTCCTTTCATCTGCCAGCTGAGGAGCTTCTTCTGCTTCTCTTCGACTTCCTCACAAACCTCTACCGACACCTTCATCCGGTCACAGCAGAGGGACCAAGTACACCTCACACACTACCAATTAACACTAAGGTGTCCACAGGTTGGACACAGTTTGTCCACGGTTGTACGGGTGCCTGCGGTCTGGACAAGAACAGCATACCTTTGGTCCAGCAGCTAGATTCGATGATTGTGTCCTGGTGGGTTGATCCACGGTTCTCCATCCACGTCGTGGACAGGTATTTCGGTCTCTATCTCACAGTCAGCAGATGCGTATACTCCATTTGTAGTTCCCTTGAGCACCCATACGACTCCCCCTGAACGGCCCATGCCCATCTCTGCCGTCCCTGGCCTCTGAACCACGATTCATCACACAACACAACCCCTTAACCAGCACAGCTGAAAGTCTGCCGATTAAAGCAGTTCACGTCCTTGAGTCAGTCTGTGTGTATTTCTACCTATTGTGGACGACTCCGTGACGCTCGACGACCCCTCCAGCAGGCCCGTCATCGTAATGCTTGGTCTCATTTCCCTCGGCGCCACCATCGGCCTTCCCGACCCCCATGAGGTCAGAGCTCACCCGACCACAACTACCACACCACATACAGGAAGGAAAGTGTGAGGTCGTGGTGTGTGTCGTGTGTGTCGTGTGTTGTGTTGTGGTTGTTTGTGTGTGTGTGTATGTTACCCTGGGGTATGTTGAGGAAGATTCAGACCCTCGATGTTCGGTAACGCGCGACTTTCTGAGCGTCCACCTTAAGCTGCAGCTTCTTTGTGATGCTCCGCCTGTGTAGCTGATCTCGCAGGCCACCTTCACGTACACACCTTTGTTATGGAACCTGTGGGTGCGGGGCCATGGGCGGGGCATGATGCAGGTGTGTGCTGAGTAAAATAAGTGTTTGTTTGTGTCTGAGTGAACTGACTTTTTACCTGCTGTGAATTTATCCGGGTCTTCCGCGGCCTGGTGGACGTCGAGGCCTGCGCTCTGCCGTCGATGCCCGAGTCCCAAAGTAGTTATTCATCTGGACGAATCTGAGGACAGACACAGCCAGTCAGTCGTTCCACATACAGAGACACGCAAACTGGTCCTGCAGGACCTGGACCCACCCCCCCCCAAAAACCTTTTAAAGGCGGGCTCCGGAAGCCGTTTTCCTTCCCAGTCTTCAGAGATTCCTGAGGTTCCAGCAGATGGTCCATCGTTTCCATCAGAACCTCGTACTGCCTCGTCCACAGACCAGATGTGGTGGGGGCCTCGCCGCTGCTCACCTGCCTCCCCAGCTCAGGATAGAGCCAGGTCGTTACCTGAGCGGTGAGAGAGAGCAAACATCTGATTATGCGCTAAGATAGCTGATGTTATCAAATGTATTAGTTTCATATTTGAGTTGTTGTTTTATTGAAATCATTTATTAAAAACCTTAGATTAGTTTCATGTGCGATACCGTGACGTAGGTATCTAGCCCGCTACCCGTTAGCCCGAGTCTGTTCGCTATTAGAGCCAGTCCCAAATTCTACGTACGAGCATCTAGCTTGTTAGCTGCACGCCTTGTTTTAATTTAAATTATAACACTCAAAGCTACGTTAGATCTAACATCCACTGCGCTACGTTAGCATCACCGCACAGGCAAGATTCGTGTAGTTCTACCAATTATGTTACGTTAGCCTTCAATCGGCTACGTTAGCTCACGACTAGTTCGCTCAAGCTCCGTTAGCTCAAAGCTACGTTCTGCCTTACAAAGGCTACGTTGCTCGTAGCTCTAAGGACTACGCTAGCCAGCGCCCGTAACGTTAGCTCAAAGCTACGTTTAGCTCAAGGCTAGGCTTAGCTCAAGGCCTACGTAGCTCAACGCTACGTCTTATGCTCAAGGCTAGGCTAGCTCAAGGCCTTTGACGTCTAGCTCAAGCTACGTTAGCTCACGGCTAGGCTCGCTCACGCTACGCTACGCTCAACGGCTACGTTTAGTCAAAGCAGCTTACGTTAGCTCAATGGCTCCTACCTGTTAGCAGTAATAAGTGTCGGCGCTGTGCTGGTCTGACTGTTCCCCATGCGGTCTGTTGGTACGATGCCGATGGGCTGTTCTCGACAGCCCCAGTTTGTGCGGACGGCCTCCCATGCTCCGACGCACCAAGCCCACCGTTCCCATCGCCCCCCACCGACCAGCACCGAACCTGGGAACCTCCCTGAACGTGTGTGGAGGCTGCAGCACCAGAGCAGAAGAACAGGGCGGTTGGACACGTTTAATTTCAGAGTCAGACTCAGTTCCGGCGTCCGGCCCGCTCACCAAGCCCAGGGTCCTCCGTTGCGGATGAGTCAAAGGACCTGATGAGGGGGTTCAGAAAGGCTGCCTGGAAGCTGTTAGAGGAAGCTCGCGGCCTTTCAGGGCCGGCCCGCTCTTTGGGTTGACGAACACCGCCAGACGGACAGAACGCCTTCCGCCCATCCGGAGTGGTGCTGAAAACGACCACAGTCAAGTCTGTCACAGCAGCTGCTGCGTGCATGTTACTGGGTACAGTTTCAGTTACCTCGATCTCCGGGGAGGACGAGCGACGTCGCGTCTTGTGGTTGACGGGCCGTTGTCTTTAGCCAGCATTTAGATCCGATCCGCCTCGTGTAAACACGAGATCCGCAACGCCACGGCGCCTGAAGCAGCGCCATAGACACGATGAACACACGTTGATGAGTAGTGACCGTACAGTGTTTCCATGACAACCCTTGCGTCTCACTTGACTGGCATTAGACATGTGGCTTGATGGCGGACAAGGTGCCTGCAGAGACAGGAAGTAGTGACAGGAAGAGACCCGAGGAGGCGGGGGAGGTTAGACTGACCTCAATAAGACGCGACAGGAGTGAAGCGCTCGCTCTTTCCCGTTCAGTTACTCTGACACACAAACAAACCGCCCAAATCAGCCAGCCAGAGAAACACACTCCAACCGCCAGACAGGAAGGAGCCGACGACTTGCCTCAGATCTGCCTCCGCCTGTCAAACTCCGTCCGTTAACATGAGGACAGACGGAGCTCCTTCTCAGCGCCCCCAAACGCAACTTTCACCAACATAGACCAACACTGAGTCATCCCACCCTCCACCCATCTCCACCCATCTCACCCACCTCCACCCATCTCCAGCCTTCTACAACATCTTCCACCCACCTTCCACCCATCTCCCCGACTTCTACAACATTCTTCCCCCCCCTCCACCCATTCCCAACCACACTCACCCACCTCCACCCCTCCTTCCAGACTTCTACAAACATCTCCACCCTACCTCCACCCATCTCCAACCACCTCCACCCATCTCCACATCTCCAACATCTCCAACCACCCTTCCACCCATCTCAACCACCTCCACCACTCTCCAACTATCTAAACATCTCCAACCACCTCCCCCACCTCCACCCATCTCCGACTATCTAAACATCTCCAACCACCTCCCACCCATTCTCCACCCATCTCCAGACATCCTAAACATCTCCACCCACCTCCACCCCATCTCCAGCGCTCTACAACATCTCAACCACCTCCACCATCCTCCAGACATCTACAACATCTCCACCCTCTCCACATATCTACAACATCTCCACCCACCTCCACCCATCTCCACCCATCTCCAGACATCTACAACCTCTCCAACCACTTCCACCCATCTCCAGACGAATATGTAACAAACATCTCCACACAACCTTCCGATTCACTATTCTTTCTACAAATTAATCTACAACATCTCCAACCACCTCCACCCACCTCCACCCATTCAAAATATTTCGACAACATCGTCCACACCACCTCCACCCATCTTCCCCCCATCTCCAGACATCTACAACATCTCCACCACCTTCCACCCATCTCCAGACATCTACAACATCTCCAACCACCTCCACCCATCTCCAGACATGTACAAACATCTCCAACCACCTCCACCCTCTCCCCACCTCCAGCCATCTCCCAACATTACAACCCCTCCACCCACCTTCACCCACTCCAGACATCTACAACATCTCCATCCACCCTTTTTCCACCCACCTCCAGACCTCTCAAACTCTAAAACATCTACAAATCTACAACCACATCCACCCCTCTCCACCCACCTCCAGACATCTCCAAAACATTACAACCCCCTCCACCCATCTCCACCCACCTCCAGCCATCTCCCAACATCTACAAACATTCTACAACATTCTACAACCACATGCACCCATCTCCACCCACCTCCACCCATCTCCACCCAACTCCAGACATCCCACACAATCTCACCACCTTCACCCATCTCCACCCACCTCCAAATATCTACAACATCTCCAACCACCTCCACCCATCTCCAACCACCTCCACCCATTCCAGACCTCTCAAACATTCTAACCACCTTATCACCCTCTCCACCCACCTCCAGACATCTCCAAAAACATCTACAACCCACCTCCACCCATCTCCACCCACCTCAGCCCTCTCCAAACATCACAACATTACCACATCTACAAACAACATCCACCCATCTCCACCCACATCCACCCATCTCCACCCACCTCCAGACATCTCCAAACCTCTACAAACCACCTCACCATCTCCACCCACCTCCAAACAATCTCCAAACATCTACAACCACCTCCACCATCTCCACCCACCTCCAGGACATCTCCACACATCTACAACATCTACAACATCCCAACCCACCTCCACCATCTCCACCCACCTCCCTGACATCTCAACACCTCTACTACACCTTCACCCATCTCCACCCCCACCTCAAAATCTACAACATCCTTCAACCACCCTCCACCCCAACTCCAACCAACCCTCCACCCATCTCCACATCAGGACTCACTCTTGGGCGGGTCAGGTGTTCCTGGAATCAGCTGTCCCGTACTCCTCTTTGGTCCGCAGGGGGCAGTCCTCCGACAGAAGGTTGACCTGCCCACCTCTGGCTTCTTGTTTCCACATGTAGAACCGGGTTCTGCGTTCATCTTGACGCAGCGACGCCTGAGAAAACCAGATAAAAGCTAAATGGATTGAGTAATCATCGCAGAGCCTGAAGGTTCTGCCTCCACCGCATGCTCTGAAGGTCATGCTCTCCTACCTCCCTGTTTGGACTTTCCTGTCCCTTTCATCTTCCTGATCTCCTGCCAAGTTGTCCGACGCTGTTCTCCCTGATTGGTTCGTCAGCGTCTGCTCCTTTTCTGCACTGCAAGAGAGAGATCACGACGACGCAGACTCTGTATAGACCTCTTCTGTGCCCAGCCTTCATGACTGCATTAAAACCTTCGGATCTCCTGCTCGCTTGTGATGTCCTTTCCTGTGAGGATCTAAGGAATTAGGGGTCTGCGGGCCTCATTGACTGACCTCGAGTCCTCAGAGGGGAAGCGGATCTTCCGCCCCTTCACCTTTTTGCTGCTCATGCCTTGATCCTCCTCAGGGCCTAACTCGTGGACAGCGTCCTCGTCCTGAATACAACCGATTAAGACTTCCTCACGTGGACAGGTCTCCCCGATGCCACAACGAACAGGGGATGAACCTCAAACATAAAGTCGTCTGCTGGACTATTCCTGTCGACATGGTTTAAACTCTGTTTGGATGGAGGCGTGCTGTGCGTACCTGTCCGTAAACCCTGTCGTACCTGCGTAAATGTTACGTACCTAGACAATACCATGTCCATTAACCTGTCGTACCTGTCTTAACATGTCCGTACATGTCACCATGCACGTACCTGTCGTAACCTGATTCGTACTGTCTTACATGTCGTTAATTAGCCTGTCGTACTACTGGGTGCATACTATGTCTGACTGTACGTACCTGTCGTATACTCACCGGTAAACGATACCCTGTCGTTACCTGCTCGTACCGACGCCTCCCTGTTCTGTCGTACCTGTCTGTCGAGCTGACGAGGACCTCGGGGATGACTCTGAAGCCTGCCTTGCTGCCTCTTTCTGCGACGGAGCGGAGACCGAAAGCTGCGACCCAGAACTGCCAACAGCCGAACAGCGTTGGGATGGAACACTGAGCAAACAGGAAACACACCTTACGATTGACAGCTGTTTGTGACATTCATTCACTGCGTTTCGCACCTCGGCCCGAGCGCGGCGTACACCTTGCATGACACCTTCGGCGTTCGTGCCTTGGGCTAGGGCGCCCGTCAGCGAGCCAGCGGTCGCCAGCCCGTACTTCTGTTGTCTAGGAACCCGCTTGGTTCGTGTCAAGGATCGTCGTCACTATGGAGACGCTGCGTGCCGGCCGATCCTCGTGAGCTGTCGTCCTGATTAGGTTCACTACGCGGGAGGTAGAAAGGCCCTGTGCTGGGCCCGCGGGTGCGCCCCCGCCTCCACTGCAGGGAGGCCAACACGAGGTAGCGTGACAGCAGCTCACGCACTTTCCACGACCATAATCATGCTTTACGCACAAATAGGTATTTATTTAGAGTATTTTCAGATTTTTTTTCTTTAGTAGGAAACTAAAAAACCGTGAGCAGAAACATGTGTTGAAGGCGGGGAGGGCTGAGCTCTCACCAACCCACTTTCCTCGTTCCTCGTGGCTTTCGAATGATGGAGGACCAATTCGGACAGAAGCCACGCGTGACCGCAATCCTCGCCATTCAAAACCCCCCCTTCAGAGGGCTGTATCAACCTGTTGAGGACAACAAGACCCAACGCGTACATTCCTGACAGACCACGTCATCCTGACAACCAGCGTCCTCCTGACAGACCACGTTCATCCTGACAGACCACCGTCACCTGACAGACCACGTCATCCTGACAAGACCTCTGCTAGGGTTCTGGATCTAAAATGATTAGTCCAACATGGAGGATTCAGGAATGGGACTGACCTGATTTATCTGGAGCAGCAGCTGACCGTCTTTTAGGGTACAGCCGATGTAGTGTACTGATTTAGTCAACGTCTTCAAATATATCTGCAAGAACAACATGGGGAGAACAAAGATCTGAGGTGCTACATCTGCCATTGAATGTCACCGGAGACTAACGTTCAGGTTTTCGTACAGTCTGCGGGATGTCATGTGAGACTACGTCCGTAGTTAGATCAATGCTATTTAGCTCCGGGGATGTCAAAGCGAGGCCTACGACGCTTCAGGTTGTAGACAGTCTTTCTGCTTTTTGACTAGTGGAGCGTCTTCTACGTAAGTCTCACGCTCCAGGTTTTTACGCAGTCTGCACGGGACGTCACAGCTCGCAGGAGAGCTTACGTCCCAGGTTTTAGCAGTCTGCCGGGAGGAGTCACGAAGACTACGTTAGGTTTTAGACAGTCTGCGGGGACGTCCGAGGAACGTCCAGTTTTAGACAGTCTGCGGTGGACGGGCTTCACAGAGACTACGTTCCAAGGTATTTTTTAGACAGTGCTGTGTGGGAGACGTCCCGAGACTTGTCCCGGTTTTATGACAGTCTGCGGGGACGTCTACCGGCGACTCCGTCCCTGGCTTTAGATCCGTCTCGCGGCGAACAGTACCGGAGACTACGTCCACGGGTAGACATTGTCTGGGGGATCCGGTTCCGTCACCGTACCGTTTAAATCTGCATCTAGTTTTTGTTTTCTTTCATGATACTTTTAATAGTCAACTCTGTGTCTTTAGTCTTTAGTCTTTAGTCGTCTATGGTCCGTTATAGTCTTTAGGTCTTTAGGTTCTTTAAGTCTGTTCGTCTTGGCTCCTTTAGGGTCCTCAGTTAGTCTCTGTTCGTCCCCACTATTGGTTTCCTGTTTTTAGTTTTCCCACAGCTCAGGAAACGCGCCGACACAGTGTTTGTGGTTCCAACACCATTTTGCGTGTATAGCCACGTCACCGAGGCTTGGTGTCTGTGTGTGTGTTGTGTGGGTTCTGTATGTGTGTTTCGTGTCTTGTGTGTGATGTGCTTGTGTGTCCCTGTATCTTTGTGTTGTGTGAGTGTGTGTGTGTTGTGTGTGTTTGGTGTATTGCCTGTGTGTTGCTGTGTGTACCCCGGTCGTGGCGCAGAGCAATCCCGGTGATGCTTTGGTTTAACAGTGCCTATTTTGCTGCCGTTTCTGGAGTCGAGGCGGGTCCGCAGGCCGGGTTTTGCGCAGCAACTGAAGCGCAGCCGTCCCCCGGAGGTGCACTCTGGTGCAACGCTGAGGTAACACCGCCCGCGTGGCTCTGCAGGAGACCAGCGATGTCAGTGACACGTCCCCGAGAGCCTCAGCTCGATCGGTGATGAATCACGTTGACTCAAATGCTTCTAGAGACGTGACGCTTCCCGCGGAGCTCTGAGGCCCGGATCAGCCACTCCGGAGGTTCCGCTGGCTCTATCACCGTGATTTGCCCGCACCCCGCTCACCCTCCCTCCCCGACATGACGTAGACCACGAACCGCACGACCGACGAACAAACCTCGCACCTCGCCGCTGACGCCAGGTTTCCACTCCTCCAGTGGATGTCGGAACGTATCCTGCAGCGCTAGACAGAAAGTAGATCCTGTACGTGACGATGGCTCTGTCAGAGAGAACCGGCCGTTCACTGAAATCCATTTCCTTATGTATTGAAGATACTCCAAACACCAAGTGTGGGGATCAGTCCAGCCAGCATGAAAGTAGTTATCATGACAGATTCTCTGTTTGTTTGTATAAAAAATACCTATTTAAAACATGGAAACCTGCCACTGATGAGGCAGTCTGACGCTGGACAGACAACGGAAAGTCAGACTGACGCTCAGTGAGTGCACTTGAAAGAATTGGGATCGATTATTTCTGAGGTCTTTTAACTGCCTCGGGTCGATGCCTAGCTACCACAGAAACTCAGTCTGACTCCGGACAGTCTGTGACGGTCCTGCTTGCTGGGCTGATACCGTCATCAGCTCGCTTTAATCAACGGCTACAGACCAATTAAATCAGCTCAGCTGGCCGTTCCCCCCAGATGGCGGCACACCATCATCTACACACACATCGACATCCCCCACACACACACGCCTATGCGCACACTAACTCACAAACCGCAACGCACATACTGCACACACGATACATAACAATACACACACCACAGACGACACAATTCCTTACCCTTAGTTTTCTCCAACCTATGGTGGACTGTGCAAGGGAAACGTACGCCCAAGTGGGATCTTCTGTTGTGTTCATGTTATAACCTACGGACATGCTTAAAAAAACATAAAATTTATTTTGACTGTTTTCGAGGTGGTGTTAGTCATAATATTACTGCCTACGTGCTAGCTTTTCAGCATGTTTAACGTGGTGGAACGCTTGGGATCCGGACTGTGCTCAACCTTAGCAAATGATGGCGGAACCTCCAACAGACTAACAGTGTCTGTATTCATTCGTACACTTCATGTTTGCCACATTTCAACTTACTAATTTAATTACTCTCGCGACACAGATACAACAGAGAGATACTATGTTTCTCTTGGCCAGCTGTTTGTTTTTCGAACGTATGTCGGCCTGAAATGGCTGGAAACCTACCGTCTCTGAAGTACTTGCCAGCATCGCGCATTTCGGGCTAATGATTTGTTGTGAAGTATGGGACAGATCCAAGTGGCATTATTAAAAACAGTTGTGTGACATTACTGATTGTCAACAAACAGAGGCCTGATTGATTCCTGCTGGAAGCTGACGCTTGTGTGCAGATTTTCCTTTAGATTTATTTCTTGTCTGTAGAGATCAACTTCGAACAGTCGTGTGGTCGTATTAGAGAGTTTACGGTAGTAGTGTAGCTGATGCGGGTCCGACCTTGCCCTCCGCGGGACGTCCAGGGTGAGAGTGCGGACAGTCGGCCCACAGCGTGAAGTGGCGGCACAGTCAGGCGTGGTGATGTTCGCAGCGCATGCAGACCTGCACCACACGACACAAACACACACACACCACTATCACACTACCTTAGCAACACACACACACACCCACACACAACCACACACACACGTCAGTTAGTGACTGCAGCTCGTCTGCGGATGTCCAGTTTTTCCCGATCTACTTCTTACTACTGAATGCCTAACTGATTTTGTATGGACTTTACTTCAGACTACTGACTAATCCCGTGAAGTCGACATAAAAGTTTCTGCGTGAAAGCGTGGGAAATACCTTGTATAAGCGATTTGCATGTTTTACCAGTTTTTAACTTGATTTTTGAAGCTTTCAAGTGTCTTAAAATGAATTTTTCCTACGCGCCGGTCGTCGACAGTATTAAAATGTCGCTGATACAGTAAAATACCATAACCCCATCCCACAGTTTGTACTTTTATTACTTCACCTCCTTGCACAACTCAACACTGCGACAGAAACCTACGAGCGAGGAGAGCAGAGAGACATACATTTATTGCTAGTATTTTGTTTTATTGCGTTGGTGGATAACTGACCCGTCCAAACATTATGTCAAATTACTGTTTCTTCTGTTTTTATTTAGATATGTATATTCACCTCTTCTACTAATTCTTACAGAGATTTTTCCACACTTAACAAACAACTTCAGGTTCTCATTTGACAGATATTCCATTTTATTTTAAAATTTCATAACTGTTGCTCATACCATAGTCATGTGACTTGATCAAAAAAACAACAAAAAACTAACGTAGCTAATGAACATCATAAACGTCGATGACTCATAAATTTGCGCGGGTCACGTTGAGGATTACGTCCCCCCTGGAGGAATATCGTTCATAACAACACAACAATAATACCAATAATAATAATAATAATAAAATAATAATTAATTACTCACTAAATGGGTCGATAAAACTGCTTGCTGTGTGTGTTGATGTTTGTTTATGTGTGTGTGTGTGTGTGTGTGTGTGTGTGTGTGTGTTGATGTGTGTTGGTGTGTGTGTGTGTGTGTGTGTGTTGATGTGTGTGTGTGTGTGTGTGTGTGTGTGTGTGGGTGTGTGGTGTGTGTCCCTTCGGCCCCGGCCCGCCGCTCCGCCCCCCGCTGACCAGTCGCTGCCGCTGTGCAGTATGTCGGCTTGGTCATGGTCACTCTCTTCATGCAGTGTCCCGGCGCGGAGCTCCGGTACTTGGGCCGGACACCGGGAGACTGCTGCGCCCTCTTCTTCACCGCCAGCGGGCTCGCTGTGCGGCCGCCCGCCGGGTCCGGGTCCGCCGGTCTGGCCCGGCCGGAGTCGGCCATGTCCTCCAACCCGACCACACACAGACACAGTCACCGACAGCAGGGCCACAGCACCGGGTCTGTGGGCTCTGAAAGCCTGGAGCTCAGAAAATGTTTCACCCCCAGCGGTGACACATCCCACTGGGCCGGAGGCAGCGGCAGCCCGGGGAGAGGGCGCCGTGTTCGGTGTGTGTGGAGCTAATCACCCAGGTCCAGAAACAGAGCAGGCAGCCAGGTCACGACTTTGTGTCCGAACCAGATTAGTTTCTGGTCAGTGTGACGTCGTTAACCGCCGGTACAGAGTCATCCCACCGGCTGGACCCAGCGGTGCCACCCAGCGGTGCTGCCCGGCAGAGAGTGCGCTGCGGCCGGCGTGTCTCTCCGAGCTTCCCGCCTCTCTGGCGAGCGAACAACCGACGGACCGTGTTTACAGCTTCCTGAAAACACTCCGCGGGGCTCCGGAGGCGGTGACCTCGGGTTTCAAGCCCGTACGACGTCGTCTTCTCACGGCGGTGAGGTCGTCCACCACGCCGAGATCAGAGTCCCTCTGCCCGGAGACAGCGGTGCCACCCAGCGGCGCTGCACGGAGCAGAGCGGCGTGATTCCCGGAGCTCCCCGCTCCGGAAGCCCGATGAATAAAAGATGAAGAACCGATGATGCTGAGTGTCCGCGGGAAGGAATGCTGTTGTTTTCCAGCCGGAACCGGGACAAACACAGCAGAACCGGGACAAACACAGCAGAACCGGGACAAACACAGCAGAACCGGGGCGGAACGTGTCCAGAACCGGAGATCCGCGTTATTCAACAAGTGTGCCGCCGAGGGGCCGCGTTCATTCCGACTTTCTTCTTCCTCCTCTGAAGCTGATTCTTCTTCCGCGTCCGAGTCTCCAACACTGATTTACTCCTCCTCCTCCTCCTCCTCCTCCCCTTCATCTCCTTCACTCGCCTCCTTCCCTTGCTCCCTCGCCTCCTTCCTTCACCTCCTTCCCTTGCTCCTCCTCCTCAGATTCTTAGTCTCATTAAAATGAATGAACCTGTTTCCTGTCACACTTCCTTCCTGTTTCTGTTTCCTCTGTTCTCTTAACGTTGTGTCAACGTTCTCTGGAGAACCTTTTACCTGCTGTTTGAACCCAGTTTCTCTTGTTTCTTTCAAATGTTCCTTATTTCACTGATGACCGGTTCTGTAAGTCGACCCGATAAATAAAAGTTCCCTGCAGAACCACGTCAGGTTCTAACTTTATTTTTAATCCGAATGCAACAAATAAAGAGAGTTCTTGAAGTCACTGTTTAATAATCTTTGTTCCTTTTAAATGTTCTGGTTCTGTAAGTCGACCCTTTGCAGCAGCTGCAGAACCTTTCTTTCCATGACTTGAACCTTTATTTTGAAGGGTGTTGGTGGTGGTGCTTCCTGTGATTACCCTCTATGACACATCATCGTGTTTGTAATGCATTACTCTAGTACTGTAAAGTACTTTGAAGTGAAAGTAACTAGTCAGTGGTAATAGATCTCAGCTCAGCTGGAATGTTTGGACCGGTCCAGGGACAGTCGGTGTGATGAGCAATGTCACTGGGTCAAAACCAAACTGGGACCAAGTCAAGACCACCAGCAACTATTTCACTGATTCTGGTGAAACTGGATCATATTTTATGGAGGAAATGTTTTCTGGTTTTCCCTCTGATGTCCTCCGGCTGCTCCGCCTCAACTCTCTGTGATTTACAGAGTTTATAATGGACAGTGAAGTAAACTGCTGACAGCTGTAGCTGCTGTTAGCTCAGTTACCCGTCGCTCTGAGCTCACTGCCAAGCTGACGGACTGAGTGTTTGTACCAACAGGCGTTATGGACGACCAGGAAGAAGAAGAGGAGGTAACCAGGCTCAGCAGCTTCTATGGACATGATGGCAGAGGAGAAGAGAGTGAAGAGGACGCTGACGGAGGAAGCTAAGAAGAGAAAAGGAGAGAGTGAAGCAGATCTCTGTTTTTCTTTTCTCTGACGTTCCACAGTTTGTGTTTTATTCTGTTTTATCTTCATGAACTTTAGTCTGAGGCCAAACACTGTGAACATCCTGTAACAAACGTCGTCCTTCAGAGTCGACATGAACCATTTTAATCAGTTTGTGAGTGTGAATTTATGCATGAACAGAAACATTTTGAAATAAATCTTTGTTTTCATCATAACTGCACTTTAAAGTTTAGAAGTGAACGTCTCTGTTTGTTCACCAGACACTTTTACAGACTCAAAAATACTTGCACTGTGTACACTTGTTTACATATTTCATTTTTTCAGACCTGTTCATACTGAAATTCTGTCAATGTAAAATTCTACAATACTGCTTTATTTATATTTATATTCTGCTTATACGATTCATACTATTTATATCTCCAGACTTTTCTATTCCCAGATGTCTTTTAGCTTGTATATATATATATAATATATATAATATATATTATAATATATATATATAGATATAATAATAATTATTTTTTTTATTTTATAAATATTTTACATCTTCACTATTTTGTATTCATTTCATGTTCAGTGCTGTTTGGAAGAGAGAAACACAGTGTCAGTCCTTTGTCTCGTACATGTTGCAAGTTGACAATAACTTGAACTGTCCTGCTGTCAGTGGACACTAGGTGTCAGTGTGGGACAGAGGAACTGCTGCTGTGCCTCTGAGCAGGGCAGCATGACCCACCACTGAAGAAGAAGCAGCAGTCACCTGTCCACACCTCTGTCTGTCCATGTGTCCACTGTCCATATTCATGTTGTGTCCCCCTGACTGATGAACATCTAACGAACAGAAACATTAAAATGAAGGACGAGGTTCATCTGTCAGCCAATCAGACGCTTTCTTACTCAGTTTTAAATGTCCTGAACTCGTGAGGACAAAGATCAGGACTCTGATCTGGATCTGCAGACCTGAACACCAGGTGGCGCTGCAGACTGACCTGATCCGATCGAACCATTCTGACTGAGAACGAGAAACTATTTCTTTTTCTTATACTGACGAATCCACGAAACCAGAGAAGACATGTCAGTCCCGGGAACGTCACAGAAGACTAACGTCCAGGTTTTAACAGTCTTGCGGGACGTCACGGACGCCTAGTCCAGGTTTTAGACAGTCTGCGGGGACGTCACAAGACTTACGTCCAGGTTTTAGTAGACAGCTCGTGGGACGTCACAGAGACTATTCCAGGTTTTAGACAGTCTGCGGGGACGTCACGGAGACTACATCCAGGTTTTGAGACAGTCTGCAGGGACGTCTCAGAGACTACGTCCAGGTTTTAGGACAGTCTGCAGGGACGCTCAAGAGACTACGTCCAGGTTTTAGACAGTCTGTGGGGACGTCACGGAGACTACGTCCAGGTTTTAGACAGTCTGCAGAGGGCCTATCTCACGAGAACTAGTCCATTTTTTAGACAGTCTGGTGGACGTCACGAGACACGCCAGGTTTTAGACGGTCTGCGGGGAGTCACGGAACTACGTCCAGGTTTTAGACAGTCTGCGGGGACGTCACAGACTACGAAAGCCCAAAGCACTGGATCTTAAAGGTCCGGTCTCTCAGGTGTATCTGGGTGTAGCCCCTCCCCCTCTGCATTATTAGAAAACGGTGGCCACAGAGAAACAAAAGTACAAAACTGTAGTTTGTCTGTTCTGACCCCCGTAGAAACAAAAATCTGATTTAATTAAATATTATTAATTATTGTTATTAATTAATTTGAATATCTTTTAGTTATTTTAATGTGAATTTTTACTCTCTATCCGTCTGTCTGTCCTCTACCTGTCTCTGTCTCCGCCCCGCTCTCTCCTCTCTCAGCTCGTTGTTGCCTCTCAGTCGTTAACACTCCGCCTCTCTCTCTCCTCTCGCTCTCTCTCTCCTCATCTCTCCCTGCCCTCCCTCCGCCTCCTCCTCTCCTCCTGCTCCTACCTCCACGCCTCCTCCTCTCCTCCTCTCCTCCTCCCTCCTCCCCGCAAGTCCCTCTCTCCCCCCTCTCGGGGCGGACATGCTCCCGGGGCTCCGGAGAGAGGTTCCGAATGTCTCCTTGCCTGACGGTCTTGTTGTTCGGGCCTGTGCGGGCTGGTCTCCCTGTCCTGGTACACCGCCTTCAGCAGCTCCAAGGTAAGACCCGGACCCGGTGCGTCCCGGTGTGTGTTTGTGTCATGCTGCTGGTGCGGAGGGCCGGGGGGCGGGTAGCAGAGATGATGTTGATGTGAGGCTGCAGCGCGAGACGGCTGAGGTGAAGGAGCGCTCGGTTTGTGATGCATCATGTGCCAGCTCGGGGGGGGGGGTCTACATGGAGGGGGGCGTTTGATTCTGTTGCAGAACAACACATGATGCTGGTGATGTGAGGGGGAGGCAGTGAAGGGAGCGTTTGATTTGTGATGCATGACAGCTAACATGAGGGGGTCTACATGGAGGGGGGCGGGGTTGTTTGATTTTGTTGCAGAGAAAAACACGAGCTGGCGTGGAGGGAAGCACCAGCAGTGAGGTAATGAAGGGAGCGCTTGATTTGTCACGCTTCACATGCCAGCTGAGAGGGGACGCTTGATTTGTGTTGCAGCAAAATAAAAAAATATGAGAAGCTCCACCTGAGATGGAGGAGGGGTTAGTTTGATTTTGTAGTAGCTCCTCTCTGTCGGTGATGTGAGGGGAAGGTAATGAAGGGAGCGCTTGGTTTGTGTTGCATGACAGCTAAGAGGGGAGGCTCAAGAAACTCTGCAGGGGAGCGCTTGATTTGTAATGCACCACATGGACGAGAGGGTAGGTTTGATTTTCTTGTGCTGAAGAAAAGCTGCACTTTACGCGGGAGCGCTTGATTTGTGATGCATCAGAGCTACCTTGATGTGATTCGGAGGGGTTCATTTGATTTACAGGATGTGAAGGGAAGCACCGGTTCTGAGGAGCGCTTGATTTGTGATGAACCAGGTGCCAGTTTGGTGTCTAGATGGAAGCAAGATTGACGGGAGGGGTTGATTTGATTTTGTTCTCTCCACGTCACGCTTCATGTGCATGTAGGGAGGTGAGGGGAAGGAAGGAGCGCTTGGTTTGTTGTGCAGTGCATACCAGTTAAGTAGAGGGTCAGGATGGAGGAGGGAGAGGTGATGAAATGAAGCGCTCATTCTGAGATCATCCAGAAGGGTTTGATTTTAGAGGAGCGCTTGGTTTGTGATGTGGTCGAGGAGCAAAAGTGTAAATAAGGCAGGAGGTCATTCAGGGAGCGCTCGTTTTGTGCTGGCCGTACATGCCAGGGTAAGAGCAGAAGGTCTAGGTGGAGCAGGGTCAGGAGGGAATCAAGGGAGCGCTTGATTTGAGATGCACAGCGGGGCTAAACACAGGAGAGGAGGTCAAAAAGGAGCGCTTGGTTCGCCTTACAGGAAGGGTTAGGGAGAAAGTTTGGACTCAGGAGGTGAAGGGAGCGCTTGGTTTGTGTGTAAAGGAGGTGGGAATGGATGGGAGCACTTGGTTTATGATTCAGAGCCGGGTGGAGGTGACAGTACGGATGGAGAGCTGTTTGTTTTTGTTCTGTTTGGTGGAGGTGGGTGTGCTTCATTTATGAACCATAACAGGCCTGAATGGGAGGAGATAATCTGCCACCTCTGCTGTCAGCTGCCCCAGAGGTGAAGGAGCGCTTGCTTTAAGTTGCATTACTGGCCTGGGGGGCAGGTTTGTGTATGTGTTGGTGTCTCCACCCGGCTCCATGGGAGCGCTTGTTCTGGGACTGCTTACAGGCTGTGAGCGGGTGGAGTTTGGAGGTTTTTCTGGAGCAGATTTCTGCAGCTGTTCGTTGAACTTTTTTTTTCTGTGACGGGAACTCGCTGCTCAGCTAAAAGAGGAGCGCTTGGTTTGATTTGTCATTTGTCACACACAGCGGGGGGGGGGGGGGTGCAGCTGTCGTGGAGGTTCAGTCTGATGCGCTCGGGGTTCAGGCGGCGGGTGGAGCTCCTGAGAAAGGGCCTTGTTTGATGACCGCCGGGAGAGGGTGGTGTTGAGGATGAAGAACAAACACTAACACCGCCCGGGGCTCTGAGCTCACAGCCCGGCTAACAAACTGAGCTAACAGCAGCTCATCAGGAAAACGTCGTTCTCTTCTGACATCTTCTTCCTGAATCACTTCCTTCTTCCCTGACATCACTTCCTTCTCCTCTGACTCTGATTTCACTCCAGAGGTAACAACAAAGTAACTTACTTTTACTTACTTGAGTATTTCTACATGCTACAGACCAGGCCAGGTACATTCACGACATCAGAGCTGAATCAGGACGAACACACACCCACACACACACATACACACACACACAACACACACACACCCACACACACACACACACACAACACAAAGACACCTCTGTAACTCCCATCATGCTCCTCTCCGGATAAGGTGTGTTTCTGCTGCAGAGGATACAACTGATGGCAGTTACCAGGACCACTGTGTGTGTGTGTGTGTGTGGTTGTGTGTGTGTGTGGTGTGTGTGTGTGTGGTGTGTGTGTGTC
>NC_040011.1:9272910-9279372 GCF_000972845.2 Larimichthys crocea | reverse complement strand
CCTCTGACATCACTTCTTCTTCCTCTGACATCACTTCTTCTTCCTCTGACATCACTTCTTCTTCCTCTGACATCACTTCTTCTTCCTCTGACATCACTTCTTCTTCCTCTGACATCACTTCTTCTTCCTCTGACATCACTTCTTCTTCCTCTGACATCACTTCTTCTTCCTCTGACATCACTTCTTCTTCCTCTGACATCACTTCCTTCTTCCTCTGACTCTGATTTTCAGCTCCAGAGGTTGAAAGTAACTAAGTACTTTTACTTGACTTGAGTATTTCTACATGCTACAGTACCAGGCCAGGTACATTCACTGACATCAGAGCTGAGATCAGGACGAACACACAGACACACACACACACACAGACACACACACACACAGACACACACACACCTCTGTAACTCCCATCATGCTCCTCTCCGGATGAAGGTGTGTTTCTGCTGCAGAGGAGATACACACTGATGGCAGTTAACCAGGACCACTGTGTGTGTGTGTGTGTCTGTCTGTGTGTGTGTGTGTGTGTGTGTGTGTGTGTGTGTGTGTGTGTCGTAGCACTCAGGCTAAATGAGTTCAGTCAGTGAAGGTGCGTTTGATTTATTCATTCCTCTGAGACTGCAGCAGTGATGTCATGTTAACAGTGGTGAGGTCAGAGGTCAGAGGTCACCTGTCAAACTGTGTGTGAGTGTGCAGCGGCCAAACACAACAACACACACACACACACTCGCACACACAGACACACACACTCACACTCACACACAGACACACACACTTCCTGTCTGTTGTGTCACTTTCCTCTGAACACATCCTGTGACGCTCTGATCATGTGACTTTAATTAGACCACGTGATGATGAAAAGACGTGTTGACATAAATGGAATGCGGCCTGAATGTTCGTCATCAGCTGATCTGTAAACCGGTGAACGTGACACATGAAAACTGAGGAGCCGAACATTCCTGACTTAGACAGAGGTCAGTGAAGTGACACAGAGTCACCTGTGATGTGTTCAGGGTCCGTGATGTGTTCAGGGTCTGTGATGTGTTCAGGGTCCGTGATGTGTTCAGGGTCCATGATGTGTTCAGGGTCCGTGATGTGTTCAGGGTCCGTGATGTGTTCAGGGTCTGTGATGTGTTCAGCGTCCGTGATGTGTTCAGGGTCTGTGATGTGTTCAGGGTCTGTGATGTGTTCAGGGTCCGTGATGTGTTCAGGGTCCGTGATGTGCTCAGGGTCTGTGATGTGTTCAGGGTCCGTGTTGTGTTCAGGGTCCATGCTGTGTTCAGGGTCCGTGATGTGTTCAGGGTCCATGATGTGTTCGGGGTCCATGATGTGTTCAGGGTCCGTGATGTGCTCAGGGTCTATGATGTGTTCAGGGTCCATGCTGTGTTCAGGGTCCGTGATGTGTTCAGGGTCCATGATGTGTTCAGGGTCCATGCTGTGTTCAGGGTCCGTGTTGTGTTCAGGGTCCGTGTTGTGTTCAGGGTCTGTGCTGTGTTCAGGGTCCGTGCTGTGTTCAGGGTCCGTGTTGTGATAAACTCTGATTCTTACACATTTCGTCTTCGTCCTCTCTGTTTCCTCGCTCTTCACTTCAGTCTGACAGTTTGGTCGATACCTGTGTGTGTGTGTGTGTGTGTGTGTGAGTGTGAGTGTGTGTGTGAGTGTGAGTGTGTGTGTGAGTGTGTGTGAGTGTGAGTGTGTGTGTGTGTGTGTGTGTGTGTGTGAGTGTGTGTGAGTGTGAGTGTGAGTGTGAGTGTGTGTGAGTGTGAGTGTGTGTGTGTCCTAATAACAGTTTCACACCTTTTAAATGAAGTGGATCGTCGTCTCCATGGTAACTCCAAGACGGGCTTTTATTTTGAAGGACCAGCAGGAGGGTGTTCTTTGATTCATCATCCAATCACAGACACTCGACTCGTTAACCGTGACGAATAAATAAAATAAAATAAAAAGATCTACAGAGGAAACCAGGTGGAAACCCGCCAAAATAAAATCACATTGACAGTGTGAAGATGGACGACGTGTCTGCTCCATCAGCTGTAAGAACTTCCTGAGCGGAGCGCTCACACTGTTCAGGTTCAATGACCGGACGTAGCTGCTGTCACAGGAAGTGACCTCATCAAACAGCTGACTGATGTTTGACAGCACGAACACTCTCCTGAGTCTGACCAGACCAACACAACACAACACAACACAACACAACACAACACCGCCTGTGACCTTGACGACTGACCTCATACCCCCAGATACCCCTCTTCAACACACACACACACACACACACACACACACACACTCCTGCAGGCTGTTGTCATGGTGCGAGCTGTTACTGCTATAAGCCAGGTCTGTGTGTGTGTGTGTGTGTGTGTGTGTGTGTGTCCTCCTGTTGTCGTGTGTTCAGCTCTCTGAAATGTTCCGTTTATGACGGACGCCTGTAAACGATCAGTTTGTGTTTTAGAAACGTTTTTGTAACGTTTCTCTGAAAGTCATTTAGTGTTTAGTATAAACAATGGACTGAAACCTGGACGTAGTCTCTGTGACGTCCCCGCAGACTGTCTAAAACCTGGACGTAGTCTCCGTGACGTCCAGACTGTCTAAAACCTGGACGTAGTCCCTGTGACGTCCCCACAGACTGTCTAAAACCTGGACGTAGTCTCTGAGACGTCCCCGCAGACCAATCATCAGTTTTATTCAGGTTTAAAGGACCAATCAACTGTTACAGGAAGTACTGTACTTCAAGTATCAAGAGAATGAAGTAGAGTAACTGAGTAAATGTACTTATTAACAAACCACAGCTGTGTCAATGAATTTTTATTATTATCTGTCATACATGAAGCTTTATCATTTTATCATTAGTTATGGAGCATGATGAGACACACACTGTGTGTGTGTGTGTGTGTGTGTGTGTGTGTGTGTTTCCTGGAGTCCAAGACGTTGTGAAAGGAGCTGATGAATATTTGATGTGAGCTCTGGGAGGTCGGGTTGCACTCAGACAAACAACAGGCAGAGAAACAGTGACGGACTGAAGCTTCACGTGTGGACCGACATCTAAAACCCAGAATCAGCTTCGTTTAGACGACCTGAGAATTTCTCAGCCTGTCCCATGAAACAGGAAGTAGAGTTCTGTTTGTGAACACAGCAGCAGAACCTCTGAACCGGCAGTGTCCAGTCTAACAGTGAACACGGCGACAGAACCGGCAGTGTCCAGTCTAACAGCTAACACGGCGACAGAACCTCTGAACCATCAGTGTCCAGTCTAACAGCGAACACGGCGACAGAACCTCTGAACCAGCAGTGTCCAGTCTAACAGTGAACACAGCGACAGAACCTCTGAAGCGGGCGGCAGTGTCCAGTCTAACAGTGAACACAGTAGTCAGGTTTGGCTCCTGGCGTCCCGGGCTGAGTCAGTTCAGTTAGCTACACAGCTGACCGAGCTAACCACAGTTAGCGCTTCACTGCTGATCAATGTTTACCTCAAGTAATAGAAGCTAACGTTAGCAGGGAGCTAACGTGATGAAGTTCATAAAGAATCATGTCACGACGTCCTGATATAAAAATATTTCAGCTTTTATGTGCGACCATAAAAACTCTGCAGAGAGTTTGTATGAGAACAAACAGCATATTTCAGTGTGTGTGTGTGTGTGTGTGTGTGTGTGTAACCCTAACCATGAACTACAGACTACCTCTGTCACACACACACACACACACACACACACACACACACACAGACTTTCTCTGTAGTGCTGAAGAGTGTTTGGTTTGAGGCAACGTGCTGACATTGTGATATGTTGAGTAAGCTGTGTGTGTGTGTGTGTGTGTGTGTGTGTGTGTGTGTGTGTCTGCCAGGCATATCAGGAGGACAACATGTGACCAGCTGCCTTCAGCATGTGACCGTGTGATCTTATGTTTTTGGACGTGACCTTTGACCTTGTGTTCTCGAGGACACTCAGTCTTTGTTTGAGATCACAGAGACGTTTTTAATGAGCGAACAGTTCAGTTATTGATCGAGAGGAAATATGAAACAACACAACACAACCCGAGACCCAGCAGCAGCTAATATCACTGCCTAGTCCAACAGCAGTCAGCCCAGAACCAGAACCAGAACCAGAACCTGCAGCAGCAGCTGATATCACTGCAAGTCCAGCAGCAGTCAGCCCAGCTCGGCGTCTGTCTTTCAGCCTTTTATTTCACCAAGCTCTCACCAACCACTAAAAGTCAGTCCCACATTTACTCTTGTCCGGCGGCTTCTTGCTCGCTCACTCTCTCCTTTTCTCTTCTTAGCTTCCTCCGTCAGCGTCCTCTTCACTCTCTGCTCCTCTGCCATCATGTCCATAGAAGCTGCTGAGCCTGGTTACCTCCTCTTCTTCTTCCTGGTCGTCCATAACGCCTGTTGGTACAAACACTCAGTTCGTCAGCTTGGCGGTGAGCTCAGAGCGACAGGTACCCGTCGCTCTGAGCTCACCGCCAAGCTGACGGACTGAGCTAACAGCAGCTACAGCTGTCAGCAGGTTACTTCACTGTCCATCATAAACTCTGTAAATCACAGAGAGTTGAGGCGGAGCAGCCGGAGGACATCAGAGGGAAAACCAGAAAACATTTCCTCCATAAAATATGATCCAGTTTCACCAGAATCAGTGAAATAGTTGCTGCTGTGTGACTTAGTGCCGTAAAGCGTTACGTACTTCTCCCGACCCGGAGCCCAAAGTTACATAGTGTGAGAACAGACGTACGAATGACAGAGACACCGTTCAGCTGATCACAGGTCAGTGTGGGTCACCTGATCACAGGTCAGTGTGGGTCACCTGATCACAGGTCAGTGTGGGTCAGCAGGAGTTCACAGACGTCAGATTAACGTTGATTTGACGTTGACCTTTACTCTGACTTGGACTCGGACTCTGAGCTCGGCTCTTCTCAGCTCGTAATCTCCTCTGATAATAAAAACGTCTAATAAGTTCAGAGAGAAGTCTCGTTAATTTATTCTACAAAGAGAAAATAAATCTGGAAAATATCTGAAGACAGATGAGACAAAATTCAAACCATGAAACAGGATGGTTTGAATTTACAGAGAGGAGAGTAACTGAGTACAGTTACTGCAGTACACTACAGTCAGGTGGATGTGATCGACCAATGAGAGATCTGAACACAGCGTTGGAGGCGGGGCTTATCAGACAGAATGGATCAAACTCTGAACGTGAAACAACGTGATGCCATCGCTGTCAGACAGGAGGTCAGATTAGAAATACAAAAATATAAAAAACATCAAATGTTTTTAAAAAATATAAAAAACATAAATTAAACTGATTAAAGAGAGAAGATGAAGAGGACGAGGTGACGGGAAGTCTCTGAATTAGATCAGCGTCCTCACACAGAGAACCATCTGTCTGTGTGTGTGTGTGTGTGTGTGCGTGTCTGTGTGTGTGTGTGTGTGTTTTTTTGAGTGTGTGTGTGTGTGTTTTTGAGTGTGTGTGTGTGTGTGTGTGCGTGTGTGTGTGTGTGTGTGTGAGTGTGTGTGTGTGTGTGTTCAGCCCTGCCCACTCATTTACTGTAGATGAGTAATGGGACTGTCCAGGCAAATCGACCATGTTTTTGTGTGTGAGTCTATATGTGTGTGTGTGTGTGTGTGTGTGTGTGTCTGTCTGTGTGTGTGTTTGATTCACTTTCATTAGATTAGTTGTTTAAATCTCAGATTCAGGTATCTGTTTCCTCTCAGGCGACCATCTGCCACCAGTGTTTGTGTGTGAGCGTGTGTGTGTGTGTGTATGTGTGTGTGTGTGTGTATGTGTGTGTGTATGTGTGTGTGTATGTGTGTGTTACAGTCTGTGTGTGTGTTTGAGTGTGTGTTGATGTTGCAGTATTAAATTGATCACCCAGATGTTGTTGGATGTTTTTAATTCAGATTATTAATCATCAGTTTAAAACAGAAACAATTGCTATGAATTTAGATTTGTATTATTTTAATCAGTATTTTATCGACGTGTGTGCAGACGGTGCAGCACACAGTGTGGAGCTTGGACTGGAGAGGCGCTGGTTCTATATGTGTAAAAATAGATGAATATTATTCTGTGGTATGTAAATCTATCGTCTATAATTTACATGCTCTGCTCTGATTGGACGGTTGTTTACGGAACATGAGGATGTTATCAGATCCCACGGTCTGTTACAATGGAACAGCTAATGTGAGGACAACGTCTGAACCAACCACGTCACAACCAACCACGTCACATCCAACCACGTCACAACCAACCACGTCACATCCAACCACGTCACATCCAACCACGTCACAACCAACCACGTCAAACCAACCACGTCACAACCAACCATGTCACAACCAACCACGTCAAACCAACCACGTCACAACCAACCACGTCACAACCAACCACGTCACAACCAACAACGTCACAACCAACCACGTCGCAACCAACCACGTCACAACCAACCATGTCACAACCAACCACGTCAAACCAACCACGTCACAAC
>NC_040011.1:9266422-9272460 GCF_000972845.2 Larimichthys crocea | reverse complement strand
CAACAACAACAACAACAACAACAACAACAACAACAATAATAATAATAATAATAATAATAATAATAATAATAACAATAACAATAATAATAATAATCCATGTTTGATTCTTTAGGATCAGCAGAAGAAATATTTCTCATTTGTGTATAAAATATTTTGATATGACATCATGGAAACTGACTAACGAGCTGAAGCTGGTGTTCATAATATTTGAGTCAGATGAAAACATGAAAATAAAAATCATCCAGGTGGTTCCACCATAACACACACACACACAAACACACACACACACACACACACAAACACAAACACACACACACACACACACACACAGCTGCTCGGTCATGTGAGCTGAGTTGAACCATCGCTGGCGTCTGTCCATGAACACACAGAGCTGCAAGGACACGTGTTGAACAGGCTCAGTAACGTTACACCCTCCATGTTGTGTGTGTGTGTGTGTGTGTGTGTGTGTGTGTGTGTGTGTTCATGAAGCTGAATGAAAACAAAATGGAGGCCGTATTCATAATAACACTGTCATGGTCGACGATTGATCGACACCAAGAGGTGAGAGAGACACCTGATGTCAGGGCTACCCTAAAACCTGGACGTAGTCTCTGTGACGTCCCCGCAGACTGTCTAAAACCTGGACATAGTCTCCGTGACGTCCCTGCAGACTGCCTAAAACTGGACGTAGTCTCTGTGACGTCCTCGCAGACTGTCTAAAACCTGGACGTAGTCTCTGTGATGTCCACGCAGACTGTCTAAAACCTGGACGTCCTCCCTTCCCTCCATCTTACCTTCCTTCCACTCTTCTTCTCTACATTCTAGCATCCTCTCCTCCCTCCTTCACCTCCTCCCTCCTTCACCTCCTCCCTCCTTGTCGTCTCCATGGCAGCAGAGACAAATGGGCGGGGCAACAGTCTTAAATTATGACTTAAATGATGTCACCTCAGCAGGGAGACGCAGATTGTAAGAAACGTGTGTGAGGGTCGTAATGAGTGTGTGTTTCTGCAGTCCTTCTATTTATAGACCACGAAGCTGAAGGACACACACACACACACACACACACACACACACACACACACGCACACACACAGGTAAAATATAGATTAGTTGTCTGCCCTGGGTTTTGCCTGTCAGGCTTCATGTGCGTGTGAGAGTTTAAAACTAAACAAAAACTGTAACATGAAACTGAAATAAAATAACAGTTTAAATGAACACAGAGCTGAAACCTGACGACACACACACACACACACACACACACACACACACACACACTGAGGATAAGGTGTTGTGGTTAATTGGTTGGTATTTCAGTTTCCCTCCAGATGTGGCCCCTCGCTCTCTAAATGCCCTCTTTGTGTCGGCGGCGGCTTGAGTCTTTTTCCACAAACCCTCTCATTCACAAGCTGCTACCTGACTCCGCTCACCTCCACCTCCCAGACGGGTGGAGATGGGGGGGAGGACGGGGCAGCGGCGTCTGGGCCTCAGTATCCAGACTGATCCAGATGGATTAAAGCGATGACCTGCCACAACAACAAGTCTCACATCATTATGTTCAGCGTCCTGTGACGACCAAGAAATGAGACGAAACCTTTCCGTGTTCTACCTGAGCGACTTCACCTGTCCGTCAAACACCTGACAGAGAAAGTAAAGAGCGCCCAGAGAACACCTTTAGGATCGGTACAGCTGTTTACTTCACTACAAACACAAAGACATAGCACACGCTAAAGTAGCTAACTGAAACTGCCGTTAGCATGCTAACAGAACCGGGCTCAGCAGCTGAACCGGACCGGGCTGGAGCACAGACTCTGAGACGGACAGGGAATAATGTGACAGAACCGAGCTGACTCACAGACTTTATGATGGAAACAGTGATCAGCAGCAGGAGAGCTAAAGCTAACACTGTTAGACTGGACACTGCCGGTTCAGAGGTTCTGTCGCCGTGTTCACTGTTAGACCGGACACTGCCGGTTCAGAGGTTCTGTTTGGTCCGGCTGTGTTCACTGATGCTAGCTCATAGTTCTAGCTGCTATGAGGAAGTAAACAGACTCTACTTCCTGTCTCGTGGAGTTTTTAAAGTAATTTTTTTGCAGTAGTCGACTGATGAAACTGATTCATGTTTTTATTAAATTTAGTTTTTAAAAAATCTTTTTATAAAGTTGCTGACATCACAGTGAGTTCCACATTCAGTTTCACTCTTCCTGACCGCAGAAACACGTTTGTTTCCATACACACAGACTCTAACATTATTCTAACGTTGTCCTAACGTTATCCTAACATTACACCAACCTTGCTTCTCGTATTAACCTTTAATCCAAGTCTGAACTGTCACTGTTCACTGATTTCCATCCTGTAAAAGTCCTCACAAAGGCAGACTTAGAGTGTGTGTGTGTGTGTGTGTGTGTGTGTGTGTGTGTGTGTAAGGGGCGTGGGGGTCCAGTGGGGGGAAACGGGAGCTTTTGTTACCGTGGGAACAGACGCTTGATGGACAGGGCACTCGACCGTTGACGTGGTAACGGGAGATTCTTATCTCCGTCAGCCAATCAGCGTCTCCCCGGGGGAGTCTGAGTGACCCAGGACTTTATTCTGCAGCACACCCCCGCTTCTTTCTCTTTGTCATGTAATGTACCACACAGGTCACAGGTTTGATTCCCACAAGAGTAAAGTACTGAACTCGTCCTGTTCAGTCCGGACAGATCAGGAAACTCCAGAAGGTTCTTCAGGTTAAAGAGTTTAGCTGGACGAGGTTCTGATCCACAGTCTGTGTTCAGCCAGATCCAAACTGATGTGTGTGTAGTGAGTGTGTGTTACACGGCAGACCGAGCTAACCACAGTTAGCTCCACTGCTGATCAATGTTTCCATCATAAAGTCTGTAAGTCACCTCGGTACTGTCACATTAACCCGGTCCGGCTCGGCTGCTGAGCCCAGTTCTGTTAGCAGTTAGCTGCTTTAGCATGTGGTTCCCCATGCCTGGTCTGAAGCTCTGTGTCCATCATGAACTGTGAATCACAGAGCTGAAGCTGAGCAGTTGCAGGACATCAGATATATTGTGTATAACTGATCCAGTTTGTGTATAACTGATCCAGTTTGTGTATAACTGATCCAGTTTGTGTGTCCAGTCTGTGATGAAGTGGCGATGTGTCCGTGGCGTGCTCCGCCTCTCGCCCACTGTCTGCTTGGACTGGCTCCAGCCCCCCGTGACCCTGAGGGGGATCAGCGGTAATAGATAATGGAGGATAATGGACGCTCTTTAACTGAAATGAAATTAAAAGTCTCTTCCTGTTTGCCACGCATTCGTCTTCAGCTGCAGTGGACGGACGCGAACCGATGCTGCCGGAAATAAAAGAATAAGAACGACTCCAGTGAAGAGAGGACCAGCCCAGAACCAGAACCTACAGCAGCAGCTAATATCACTGCCTAGTCCAGCAGCAGTCAGCCCAGAACCAGAACCAGACCCAGCAGCAGCTGATATCACTGACTAGTCCAGCAGCAGTCAGCCCAGAACCAGAACCAGACCCAGCAGCAGCTGATATCACTGCCTAGTCCAGCAGCAGTCAGCCCAGCTCGGCGTCTGTCTTTCAGCCTTTTATTTCACCAAGCTCTCACCAACCACTAAAAGTCAGTCCCACATTTACTCTTGTCCGGCGGCTTCTTGCTCGCTCACTCTCTCCTTTTCTCTTCTTAGCTTCCTCCGTCAGCGTCCTCTTCACTCTCTGCTCCTCTGCCAAAGTCCAGTCTTGTGTGGCTAACGTCGGCTAACATCATCCAGACTCTGGCTCTGATCCGGCTGTACGTTGTCTGTCTTGTCGTCGGCTGGTGTTGCGTGGCGGTCGGGTTAGCCTCAGTTTGATGCTCGCTGACGTCACTGCTAACAAAACTCTGAGTGCATATGTGAGTTCAGCAGCTAACGTGATGCTAACTTATGTATTCCACAGCTCCGGTTCTGGCACAACACCAGCCCTGGTGTATTTATAATACTCATCTAACTTCTTCATGCGCTTTAAATACATTTTAATGAGAATATTCATGCACGTTTAATTAAAAAATGTGTTTTTATACAACAAACACACACACACACACACACACACAGACACACACACACACACACACACAGTGCAGCCTTGTTTAAAGAGAAGTGATACTTGAACTGAAGGAGTGTTTGAGAACAGACCGCTCAGTGTAAAGTCCACCAGCAGGTCCACACACACACACACACACACACACACACACACACACACACACACACATGGTGTGTTTACCGTTTCTGGAAAAATCCAGCAGCAGGTTCAGAGAAGCTCAGTGAACTTCAGTCATCAGAAAAATGAAATCAATGAAGTCTGTGTTTGGAAGAGTCAGTGAGTTTATTCACAACACGTTCATTATTAAATGAATATAAAAGGTCGTTAAAGCTGCTCAGTGACAACATGACAGAGTCTCACACAGTTTAACACACACACACACACACACACACACACACACACTTTATATGATCAATCCATGGCGTCTCATCTGTGTGTATTTATTAATAAATGTGTGTCTGTAACTCAGAGTTGGACTTTGGAGTCTGGAGGAACAGGAAGTCTGTTTCTGTCCAAACATCCTGTTGTCAGTTGTTAATAAGTAGAGAGGCGGGGTCATCACAGGTCACATGAGGCAAACGAGCATTCACACACTTACACAGACACCCACGGACCGTCGGTGACGTCCTCCGTCACGTCCTGACGTAGCCTCGGGTAGGAGCAGTCCTCCGTCGTGGATTGTGTTACCACGGCAACCTGTTAAATTATTTTAGGAATAGAAAATCAACGACGTGTTCCGTTTCAGAATAAAAAATCTAATTAGTGACGCGGCTCCTCGTTACAGACGTACAGAAGAAGAGATCCTCTCCAGTAATTAGACCGAGCCCAGTAATTAATAAAACATGCAGTAATTATCACACTGCTGTTTAATTAGAATGTCTGCAGTCGTTGGATCACGTGTGTTTAATTAGAACATGTTTAATAACGAGCGCTGAACTTGCTGTCTGTCAGGATGGGGGGGTTAAAAGCATCGCCGTGGTAACCGCAGTACATCGACCGCCTGGATCAGGTCAAGTGTTTTCAGAGCGTCAACAAACCACAAGAGCTGACCTTTGACCCCAGCTCTCAGCCCGACCTGCACGTGTCCACTACACACTATGAACAGTAGAAGAAGAAAGTGAGCGAGACATGGTGGAGACAGTTTGTTCAGCTCTGAGAGTAAACATTAAACCAGCATGGATCCATGAGGCGCAGCTCAGCACAGACAGCTGACTTTATGACTTCATGACTTTATGACTTTATGACTTTATGACTTTATGACTTTATGACTTTATGAAGCGTCTCAGACATGAATTATTGAACATGATCAGCTGATCTGCAGGGAACAGTAACACGCTAACACGTGGTGTTTATCACTACATGTGTGTATTAGTACATGCATGTTACACACAAAATGTACTGGAACCTTCAGAACCAAACTCTCAGATCTGGACTCAGAACAAAGTCCAGGTTTCGTCTGGTCCACTGACTGACAGTAATGATGGACTGTCTCTGTCTGTACTGCTGAAGCTGCTGCACGTCATCCAGCTTCAGTTTAATGAGTTTTATCAGTCTCAATGGCCTTTACTTATCTACAGACAGAGTACAGACATACAGACAGAGTACAGACATACAGAGTACAAACAGAGTACAAACAGAGTACAGACAGAGTACAGACATACAGAGTACAAACAGAGTACAGACAGAGTACAGACAGAGTACAGACATACAGACAGAGTACAGACATACAGACAGAGTACAGACAGTAACGTCCTCATACGTGTACGACTCACACAGTGAACAGATAAAGAAAACAAAGTGCATGATGGGAACACTGTCGATAACAGACGTTTGAATTATTTTTATTTCTTATCAGTGAATTAATTTAGGACCACGGAGGTCACATGACTGCTGATGACTCGCGGGGTCAGGGTGGATGTAAACAAGCGTGGGAGCCGAGCCGAGGAGGAAGAGTTAAT
>NC_040011.1:9258542-9261412 GCF_000972845.2 Larimichthys crocea | reverse complement strand
TGTGTGTGTGTGTTCATGGTGTGTGTGTGTGTGTGTGTGTGTGTGTGTGTGTTCAGACAGGTCAGATGGATCATGAACTGTAGATGATGATGTGTTCAGCACACACACCTGTCCGCCTCGTTCCTCTGTACCTGCAGACACATCACGGACGTTTATTCCCAATAAATCACCTGACGAAGCACAAAAGAGTTTCAGGAAGCTTGCTTTATATTAACACTGAATTATGAATCCATGAACATCTGGATGAATGTTGCTGTCCTCAGACTCGGAGGTGATTCTTGTTGGACTCAAACATCTGTTCTGCTCATTCTTCTTCTCACGTTTCGTGTCACATCTTGTTAGCGTGTTTGCGGCTCTACAAGCTGATTTTCAGAAACTGAAGGTCAGCGGTTCAGCCAGATTTCCACAAACACACGACGAGTCTCTGTGACTGCTGCTAACTGAATCTGCCGTCAGCACACAACAGAACCAGGCTCAGCAGCCAGACCGGACCGGGTTCAAGCACAGCCTCTGAGACCAACAGGGAATAATTTATGTAATAATAATAATGTAATGTAGCTAACTGAACTGACTCAGCCCGTGTTCACTGTTAGACTGGACACTGCTGGTTCAGAGGTTCTGTCGCTGTGTTCACTGTTAGACTGGACACTGCCGGTTCAGAGGTACCTTTAACCGGCTACAATAAACCCGCTCAGCGAAGCTCTGTTGGCTCGTCTGATTGTCTTTTGTCTCGTACTTGTCTGTCTCCTCACAGTCTGTCTTGGTCTCCGTCCTGTTTGGAGTCTTTGTGTCTCTGCTTTGTTTCACAGTAATCTTTAATTAGCTTGATAACGACCTGTTCTAACCGCTCTGTGGGCCTGTGAGCGTCCTGTTGTAGTCTGTTGACTCAGCAGCTTCGTTTCCTTCCCTTCTCTTTCTCTTCACATCGCTCTGACTCAGCAGGTAAAAATCTGACCTCCACCTTCCTGTCGGCCGTCTTTTGTACCCGGCTCCACTTCCTGTGTAGTCCCATCGGTTGGGGCTGTTTTTCCTTCGTTTGTTCCTGGAGTTTGCTGGTCAGACTTCAGCACTAATACCTGTTGATGAACGTCACCTGTCATGTTGTCATGCCTCATAGTGACGGCTGTAATAACTGTTAATGGTGTGAATGACAGAGCTGAACTGACAAACACTCATTTGTGTCCCCATGTGTGTTTCTCTCTCTGATTAAACACCATCTGCCGGGGCAGAGGGCTGGGAGACCCCTCGTTAGAGACCTCGTTAGGGACTTCATTAGAAAGTGCCAGAGCGATCTGTGCGTGAAGCTCAGCCATGTGAAAAGGACTCAGTGTGTTAGCATGCTGTCGGACACACAAACACAATCTACAGATTATTACATGAAGCTAACGTGAGCTTAGCATCATCGTCAGACTAATGATTAAAAATCTGAGACATTTATTGATCAGTGAGAACCATCAGGACTCATTTACACCACACAGCCTGCTTCCTGTCCACGGAGCAGACCATTAGCTGTGAGTCATCCTGTAGTAATGTGTGTGAGAGGGAGGATGCTGGGTAATCTCATTACCTGGGTGGGCTCCACTCTGTGATTGGTGGCTATTATATTATTACACTAACACACACACACACACACACGCAAACACACACTCCACATGACTCAACCTGACCGCCCCCTCAACTCTGCTTTATGTGTGTGTGTGTTGTGGTATTATAGTGCAGGATTACAGTGTATTAGTGTTTATCTGTGAGCTATGAGCTATTGATCTGTGTGTGTGTGTGTGTGTGTGTGTGTGTGTGTGTGTGTGTGTGTGTGTGTGTGCTCAGACATGATTATTTTTGTAATGAAATGAGAGAAATGTTTAAATATTTAAATCATTAAAGTTAAGTTTGCTGTAAACACACTGAAGGTCCTCACTTTAATTTAATTTACGAATTCATTTCACATATTTACATTTCATTTTATGGTGAAAAAACATTAAAGCTACATTTTTTATTCTAGTTTCTCTTTTTCTCTCGTCCACACTTAGTGGGTTTATCGTCCACTGTTTGTACTGTAGGAATACATCTGTGTGTGTGTGTGTGTGTGTGTGCGTTGTCTCCTCGCTGCAGCCTGTTGACCTTTGACCTCACTTTGTGGCTTTACCACCCTCGTTATTGATGTTATCGTCTTTACACCCGTCAGTCAGTGTTGGGTCAAAACGAGAATATACGAGGACGTAAACCTGAAACACAGCCGGCGTTTTCACAGTGTCTTTATCTCCCTCACACACACACACACTCACACACTCACTCACTCACTCACTCACACACACACACACACACACACACACACACACACACACACAGCTGTAAAAGTGTAAATCCAGTTCTGTTTGCTTTTCTCTGTTTTCACTTGAAGCGTCTGTTCGAGGCGCCCCCTGCAGGCTGCAGTCTGACATTACAGCCACAGTATGAACACTGTGTGAACAAAACAAACATTTGTAACTTAGTTTGAGCTGACAGTGAAGGAGACAGTGAAGGAGACAGTGAAGGAGACAGTGAAGGAGACAGTGAAGGAGACAGTGAACGAGACAGCGAAGGAGACAGTGAAGGAGACAGTGAAGGAGGCAGCGAAGGAGACAGCGAAGGAGACAGCGAAGGAGGCAGCGAAGGAGGCAGCGAAGGAGGCAGCGAAGGAGACAGCGAAGGAGACAGCGAAGGAGACAGCGAAGGAGACAGCGAAGGAGACAGTGAAGGAGACAGCGAAGGAGACAGCGAAGGAGACAGCGAAGGAGGCAGTGAAGGAGACAGCGAAGGAGGCAGCGAAGGAGACAGCGAAGGAGACAGTGAAGGAGACAGCGAAGGAGACAGCGAAGGAGACAGCGAAGGAG